>NC_034410.1:19287425-19415760 GCF_002078875.1 Numida meleagris | reverse complement strand
CTCCTCATAAGGCCTGTGCTCCAGACCCCTCACCAGCTTCGTCGCCCTCAATTTTCTTAACTTGAATGTATTCAGAGTAAAATATGCATTAAGTAAACTGATCATTTAAAGAAATTCTTTTAAAGCCAGTGACATCAGCATATGATATCAGCATTTTCACTGAGACAGTTTTGAGAGCTCCTGCCTCCTAGCAACTGGCAGCATTTCCTCAGTTTAGAAGTTTCCGAAGTTTGCCCACATCTCTGATGGTTGTTATGATACAGGTAATCATGTCAGATCTGAAACTGTTGTCCTGGTAACTAGTAAACACATCCAGTGAAATAGATGCATGTGGTAAGAGGAACATGCAAGTGAAACCACTGCAGTTTTCTCTTATTACAATGCTTTAGAAATGTTAAAAATGTTACAGTTACCAATGGTGCAAAATAGTATCATGAAAACATTCAAGAAATACTACCCTGAGATTTCTGTATTTCACTGTATTGGCAGCCGAAACATAAAATTACAAACTGTGGCATCTTAGACCTTCTGCAGTTAGAGCCAGCTGCAGGGAGCACTGACTAACAGGCCAGCCAGGTGGCTGTCCACACCCGTCTGTGGGCAGAAGGCTGCCGCTCCGCAGTGCATGTCACCGGGTTCTACAGATGCCAAAATGCTGGAGCCATATGAATTACAAGTTTCCTTTGAATCTAATCCCCCACTGTGAGACATGGTGGAAACTAGTAGATCTATACTATGAAGTGTTTGTGAGCATTTCCTCTATGAGCAAAAAATGAAGAGAACAAGAAAAATCTCTCTCTGCTGACATACCAAATGTTTAAAACTGCATTTACAGTCATCATCCAAAGCTGTAGTTGATGCAAACATTATTGTTGATGGCTGAACAAACAAGGCTTTTCGTGTCCTAATGTCTCATATAACCTACTAAATACTTAAATGTGGGTCAGGAAAAGTACACAGGCATCTCAGCTGTCTATAGGAGAGGCTCATGTTCTGGATCAGAAATCACTGTGGCTAGGAAGGAATGCAAGGCATGACATACCCTTGAGATGCAATCATTTAATTGAAAAAAATTCACAGAGAGCATCTAGCATAGATTATTGTTTCCATAACCATTGGCCCAATATGTTACTCATACTGAAAACCTTTTGCAGTTAGTTGAAATCGAGCTTTCTAGAGGTAATATTTTGGGAGGGACTTTATCAGACTTGGTTTCTGAAGAAGTGATGCTCGGTAAAGTTTGCTTCAGCTACTGATGTGGTGGAACCCCGCTGGGCTGTGCCAGTATGGCAGTGAAGCCCGCGGTTTGCATTTATAATCTCACACGTCTGCAAGACTAGAAATGAAACCCACATTGAACTAGATTTGTTAGACACTCTCTACCCACTTCTGAAAACTCTATACAGGGGAAATTTATGTAACTGAAATTATTTAGAAAAGTCATCAAACACAAATATTTTTAACCCTTCTATTTTCAAATATATTAATGTCTACATTTCAAGATTTTATTTTCAGGCTCTGGAGATATGCACGTACTCTATAGGGAATAAAAAAGTAATTGCTTCTCCAATGAATTCTTTGCTTTTCTGGTGAAATAAATATAAATAAATCCAGCCTGTTTGTTATGGTTGGCCTGCAGTGGTAACCTTGGATGGATGAGAGGCATTATGTCAACAGAGCGTTGTTGACTTTCTTGTTGTACTTACACATTCCAACACTCTACAAAAAATAAACGTTAAAAAAAAAGGATAAAAAAAGGCCAGTAAGCAATATACATATATTGAAATCAATATATATCGAAAACTCTGAGCTCTACCAGGCCCACAGGGTCACAGTAGCTGGAGACAGCAGGCGCAGTGCCAGGCATTGGTGAGCAGGGAGTCAGTTCAGCTGCCCCCTCAGGTTGAGCTCATAGCAAGGGAAACCACAGCTTACTTGTGGGGCAAGAGGAGATGGCAGCAGCATGCCCGCTGCTTTCTCACAGGAAAATGGATGAGGGACAGAGGTAGATGAGTGCAGATGTGCTTCTTACCTTTTTGCTTAGGGTGGGAGTTTTAATCTCCAGCATCCCCACATGGTGTGCATAGTATATAGCGTACAGACTGACAAACTGAGAAAGACTTATAGCTCTAAGTTGATCACGCCTTTGGTCTCAAACCCATCTGGTGTCACTAGAGCTTTTGTATACCACAGCCTTGACTTTTTTAAAGAGTTCTCCCCTGCCACAACTTCATTTTTTCATTCATCCCCAGGTGAGGAGATCTGTGACTAAGCCCATAGCTGGCAGAGGCACGGGAAATGAGATGTCTTATGCTAGTCACCATGGCAGTAGGATTTCAGTAGTAGGGTGTTTCCTTCAGAGAGGAAGAAAATCTTTCATGCAGCCACAGCAGAGCTGTAACTGCGAACTTGAAACCACAAATGCACTCACTGACGACCGACTCCAAAACCTGCTCAAGAAGCTGAGCACTTGGTGCCTCAGCAGCACTGAGGTGTCTCCCACCCTTCTTACATTATTGGCACTTTGCAAACGAGTTACTCCAAAGCTGTTTAAAAGCAATTACAGGAATGATTGCAGTGTAAATATTCTCTTTCTCACTACATCTGTGTCTACAAATGTCTGTCAAGCATGCCAACAACTGGGTCATAGTTCTGTTCTAACAGAAAGCCTCTTAGAAAATAGCCTATAGATAAGAACTCGTTTGAAGAAACTGTGAGATTCTACAAATGTTAACTGAAATGAAGTATAAATTGAAAAGTTATTCCAACTAAATTATAAAAGTATCTCTTTTGGCTGCTATGTTTTTTGGATCCCTTTTTCCAATGCCTCAACTAAGAAGAAAAAGCTTTCGGTTTCCCTAAAGTTTGAAAAAAAAAAAAACAACAACATTTTTTAGATAAAGGGTTATGAGTTTAAAATGTTAATTTTGCTGAGACAGTCTGGAGACAGCAGTTCAAATAAGCCTAACCTAAATGGATCATGTCTAAATTATTTCTTTTTGATGAAGAGAAATCTTCTTGAACAACACACATGCCAGTATAGACTGGAAGAGTCAATTTTCAGCTGAAGGGAGTTGGGCTGATTTAAGGCTCCAGCAAACATGTTTCACATAATTCATGAGAGAAACACAATGGGATATTGTTGGAATTGTCTGTCAGGGACCCTGCACAGCAGCTGAAGTTCCTGAGGGTGACTTCATTGCACTAACAGTGCCAAGTCATACATAGCACTCATCTCCTATGGTTAGTACAAAGTTGTTCAAAAGTTAGAAAAGTAATGAATTTAAACTCAAGACATTACACTGTGCATAAATCCTATTGTCAGTACCAGTCCAAGCATCATGTATATTGCAGTACAAGAGCATTATTGAGAGAACTGATTTTAAGGATATATCTCAAGATTTCTCTTGACACCACAGGAGTTCGTTATTTTTGGAATACAACCATTGGCCAATGGCATTATTACCATATTCTGAGTAATCAGTCTTTGGAAGAGCCTGTCATCTTACCTATATCTTGTTTCATTATCTAGAAGGCTCTTTCATTATGCAGAGAGTTATCTTGTCGTGGTGTGCTTTGGACTTAGATTGTAGACTTGGTAACCTCCATGTCCTGGAGCTTATGGGAAATGTCTATTCCATGTCAAATAAGAAGCCACAAATGCTTGCAAAATTTAAGAGTCAACACAAATAAAACATCTACAAAGCAAAATAGTTGCCAGACCATCCTGCACAGGTATAATAACTCCATAATAATAATCATATACATGAGATGAATTACAAAAAATTTCAGATAGACATTGAATCTGTGTTTGTAATGGAAAGCAGGACACCTTTACACCCCCCAAAAATGGACTTCTCCACTTCTCGAGATACTTTATCTTTTCCTTCTACAGCTATATGAGTCTTCTTTAAACGTTTAATAAATTTTCTACTCCAGCCCTATAGCCCACAATATTTTTTTTTGCATACCATCAACTTAAATTTGGATCATCTTCCATCCTCAACCCCAGCCAGCCAGAGTGTATTGATATTTGATGATTAGACATAGAACTGGCACATAAAAACAACTCTTCTTAGAAACTTGGTCTCCTCTGCTTTGGGGTGTGTGAGCCACATCCTCCTCCTTTTTGTAAAAAGCTAACTAATCCCAGAGTGGCTAACACAATGTACAGTCAGTTTATGAGACTCATTGGAACCAACGATTTGGCACAAGAACTCGGACTGAGGAATCCAGCAAAAACTTGGCCCTCAGCTAGTAATGTTCTGCTTGTTCTGGGCATCTCAAAGGAAGAACTGAACAATTGCTGCATGTAATTAATAATTCCATTGCTGTGTCCTGCCCCTTCCTCATAAAAAAAAAATCACCATTTCCTGGTATATCATGGCAAGAAAACATTATGCTATTTATGCTTTTTGTAAGTGATGGACCTGGAAGAGAGAAAAGAATGAAACCACTGCCAAATTTAATTGTATTTTTTGGTGGTTTTTTTTTTTTTTTTTTTTTTGGCTGGAGGAGTCCTTTAAGCAGTTTCTTTTGAAATAGCTTGGACAGAAAGAAGTAGCAAATGTGTAAGTGACAGGGTTCATTAATGACACACTAGAATCACTTCTTTCAGCCTTTTCCAAAAGAGAGAATGGATGGATGAATGGATGACTCATCTTTGAAAAGGTTTGCAATCTCAAATTTAGAACAGACAAATCCATATGTATGGCTTCCCATTCCAAAGGGACAAATGAATGTTCATTCATGCTGTTGACTTCTCCCTGTGCCAACAGCTGACCACAGGGGTAACAACTGAGCACCATTCTTGATAGTAAGGTGAAGACATCAAAGTCAACAACGTGCCAAAGGACAGAAAGAAACCCCACACATTGTACAGTGTTATACAAATATTCTACTGAAGCTAAACAAAACTAAAAAGGCTTTATAAAGGGCCCATCATAACTTGAGTAGTTTCTTGGGAAAAAGAAATGCCTATATAATCAATAAAATGTACTTCAAAATTGTTTGCATTGATATCGATAGAAAACAAGTTATTATAGAAAAATCATCTTCACACAAACATTTACAATAGTCCTTCATTCAATTTGTGGTGCTCAATTATAACGAAAGATACATGAACAAGTTCCAATATTAGGTATAGGGGTGTCATGTGAACAGTGCAGAAAGCATTTCTCCCCATTCCTTCCTCAACTAATTTGTGATGAGCTAGGCAAGCTGTGCACCATAGGAGAACACTTAGCAGATGCTAGCTCTATCAAATCAAAGAATTTGAGGCTACAAGACCTGCTAATAAGCATTAGGTGGCAGAGACTGACAGAGTGGTCTTTCAGCAAAAGATTGCTGTTCTTGTCAGCAATCTGTAGCTCCTCTAGTTTTGTGTCAGTCTTGAGAATGAGTAAGGAAGAAAGAGCAATAATAATTATTCTCTGTCTTTCCTGTACTTTCTCCTGAACGCCTTAATGTTTCTTCAGGCTCTGAAAGCATAAAGTGAAATTCATTTTCTTCTCCTCAAGCCTTTCCTTTCTGTGCTCTTGGAATTATTATACGAGTATTCAACACGTCCTATGTCTTCTCTTGTCCCCACTTTCTGATTTGCTATACTGTAATTTAACCACAGTGCAGATTTCATTACCATATTCCTTATTTTCCACTGAGTGTGATTTGGGAATTTACATCTTTCTGCTACTGAATTTGGTGCCTTTTTCTCTCTCACAAAAAATAGGAAGATATGGGCCCTGATTATACCATGTTCATTTATTCTGATGTCTTCCTCAGTCTATGATTTCTGTTGCCCTTTCCATTGCCAAAATTTCTCAGTTGTGTGCTTTGTTTATTTCTGCACCTGTATCTACATGGCCATCCAAATACCTATTCTCTCATTCCTACTGCAATAAAACTCTTCTAAAAATCCAGTTTCTCAGAGCAAAAAGGACTTTCAAGTCTACAAAAATTAATTGGATCAAAATAACAGTATAACTACTCTAATTTAGACTTAAAATCCTCATGCATCTCTCCTGTTCTTTTGTCCTCTAAGTGAGAATTTTGCCTGATTTGTCTTTGGCAAAATGCAAGCTTCATAAAACAAGGAAAGCAAATAGCTGAAATTTCAAATTACTTTTTTTTTTTTTTTTTTTTTTGGAGACTCAAATCAAGACCGAAACACTTGGCATGTTCTGGGAATTAGTTCTGCTTAGAGTTTGAGGTTGAGTATTGAGCCTCAGAATATGCCACGCCTTTTGTCTGCTTGGAAAATCTTGGTCTTTATGTCCCAGTCATTGCTAAAGATACTGCTGAGAGTCATCAGTTAGTGCTATTACCATTAAATGCAGTGAGTCAGAGCATTCCAGTTGATTTCTTCTCTTTAAGGGACGGATGACATTAATTGTTATACCTATGAAAGAGCAGAAAAACTTCCAGTTCTCTGCTCTGTGCTGCTAGAATTGTGCATGCTATTTGAGACAACCCCAGGACTTGGGCAGAGGTGCACTGGCTTTGGAAATGATCACCTGATTTGGTAAAAGAGGGACAAAAGGATACAGAAAATACCCTGCTCTGCCAACCAGAAACCATAATAGAGGGGAATTTTATGCACAACAGTAATAATATCATGCAAGTGGGTGGCACAAGTCATAATCAGAACACTTCCCTAGTGATGAAAGACCCACCAGTTTCATATCATTCATCTGACATTAACATACAGTATTGCAGAGAGACGTGGTTGGTTTTGAGTATGTAACAGTCACTTCCTTGAAAAAAGCAGTGGATACTCATAGACATTTGCCGTGTTTTGTAACAATGACAACTACCATAGGCAATACAATTTTAAAAATAAATTTCATAAAAGAATTTTCAATTTACTTCCTGAGACCATAAGTTGTCAAAGAAGTTACACAGAAAGGGAGGGTTACGGGCCTGAACACTTAGGTGTTGGCAAATTTTTGAGTTCACAAACCCAAATCAGCTTCTTGGGGTTCTCACGGTTCAGAAAAAGCAGCTTTTCTCTGGGCTCCGCGGAGGTGTCCTCAGAACAATGTACAAAGTGCTGGATCAGGCTGCAGGGAGCACCGTCCTTTCCCGGGCCCAGCTACACCCAGCTCCCAGCCAGAGGAAGGGAACGCCCCAGCAGAACTGTTACAACCAGAATTTACAACTATTTATTTGGAAATAGGAACCTAGGGCCTTTCTGCTTTCAAAACCAGAGGAGCCTGAATATTCTCAAACCACAGCTGAAGGAGGAACTGCTCTTTTCACCAGAAGTTACCGCATTCAGTCAAGCAGCAGTCCCAGCACTTGTGTGTCTGAATATTATGGAGATTCCCTATTCAGCTGCTGCAGGACATTAACCCCCTTTCATATTCTCCTGTTGAAGCAGTCCCTCTTGTACAGAGCACGTTCAATATTCATGAACCCAGGGGAAGTGTGAAGGAATACCTCTGTAGGCCAGTGCCTTCCAGTCTTTGCTCCTGAAAGGACTCTGGGCTGCTTTATGGAACTCACAACAAAGGGGACTGCATTTGCATCGCAGGATGTTTTGGCTGGATGTCCTAGGTTTACAGGTCCTTATATACTTTCTGGGAGGAAAAGAATCATTTCACACTTTAAAACAGAACCCTCACTAAAAGTACAGGAGTCTGATTAATGAAATGATTCAAATCAGTTCAGTCGAGGTCTAGGATAATTGGAAAGCACATTCCAAAATGTGCTAAAAGGACTAAATTTCATTAGTTTCTTACTGCCTAAATCAAATTGAAAATTTTAAAAAACTGTGAATGCTATTATTTTCAGTAATGTTTTCAGAAAGAGATTTTCCAGAGAAATTTGTACTATCACAAGGATTTTTTCATTCTTAGTGTAACAGATTTTCAGTATAAAGCAATATATCTGCAGCCCCTCGGCTGCAGTTATCACCTCCCCTCTGCCCTCCCTCCTCAGCTCTCCATGATTCCTGCAGCTATGGTGAGATGCAGTCTTTCCTGACAAGTGCTGTGGAGATCCTTCTGCATTCAGAGAGGCAGGTTCTTATTCCCCATCAGGCTTGGGATGCAAATATGGACTACAATTACTGCAGCTGTACAAGGAACTTCCTCCATTTCTGTGTAAGTGACCTCCATTACCTGTGTAAGTGGCCACCAGAAAAGGTACTGTGGGGTTTACTATAGTCCTTATAACTGAATATCTTGCATATTTAGGAAAATTTCACAGAGAGAAACAGCAGTGAGGCAGGTGGCCAAGAGTACATATGGCAGCACTGACATAAACATACGAATATTATATCCAAAACAAATGGGATCGAGGTCCTGTTTCTTTACCAGAACAAACACCTCCCCGAATTTTAGGGGCAGAGCACTGTTGGAGTGAAGGATGGTAGTTGCATGTGTGTGCCATAAAGGTTTTGTGCAGCATAAACAAGTTGTGGGCCAATAAGCGAAGCAAATTGAGCCAAGTGCACCTTTAACAGCCCAGCAATCTGTGAGAGCTCCCGGCGCGCTGAGCGCAGCGTCTTCCCTTGGGGAGCTGCTTGCTGCCTGCCGCTGTACTTTTTGCCTGTGTTCCTTTACTTCTCATTGCCATCAGAACCAAACTACAGCAGAGAAAGGAACACAGCTGCCGACCAACCAACCAAAAATCTCCCACCACAACCTTAATAAAATACATGAGCTCCAATTCCTCCCATGAGGTACAATACCTGAAGGGCAATAGCCGACCCTACTGTGAGTTGGGGTATGGACATCACCTCACTCCCTGCCTGCTGCTTGTGCTCGGGTTTATCAGAACTCCCTGTGCAGGCACTGCTTCTGCAGGACTGCAAGTTAGAAAGAACTAAACCAGTGGTAGGATTACATCTCATCAGCACTGAAGGATACATCGCAGATAATATCATTGCATTGGGTCAGTCACTTTCTAGAGCAAGGAGGAAAATGGTGTCACCGATGAGATGCATCAGAGTGGGATTGTTCCCCGGGAACACATCTTGGGCTTTGGGCAACCTGGCTTTATGTTCCCTAAGAGACAGCGATCCCACCACCTCCCTTACACCGCTTCTGCATTCACGCTGGAAATGGTCTTGGGGGGGGATTTTACTGCTGCTCAGGTTTTTCCCTGCCCAATGTTATGCCATCGCTATTGGTCCTTATGTCTCACTGACAGCCCACTGATAGCACAGTTGCAGTAGAAGCACGAGGATTTCCGTCCGGCCTTTGAGGCTCTTTGGGGATCGCATCTAATGAGCAGTTTTCTTTGTATGAAATCTTTCCTCAGCCGGTGACCGTGTGCCTACAGAAACTAAAAGCAAAAAGACCGGTGGTTAAAACCGCTCCTGCCGCACCCCCAGTGCCCATGAGCACCGTGCCAGAAGGCAGAGCGCGGCCCCGGCTGCAGCCGTGGCAGTGCCGCAGCGCCCATTCGCACCGAGCGCAGCTCCGTCGGCACCGATGGCGCTGGGCGGGGCCCCGGGGCGCTGCGGGGAGAGCGCTGAGCCCTGAGCACAGGACGGATTGTGGGGGTGCCGTCGGAGGCAGCTAACCCAAACCCACAGACAGTTCATGTTTCTATCCGTCCGCTTTGGACGTTCGGCAGCCCTTCGTGAATAGGGAGCGCCTCTCCTCCCTGATGTCGGCGCCTTTCAGCAAGCTAAGAAGGAAGGGACGGATCTCGCACAAAGTTGCACAGACGCGTTTTTAAGCACTCGGCCCACGCTGGGAGCGCTGGCCGTGGCGGAGCAGCGCAGCCCGTCCCGACCTCGGAATCACTGCGCTGTCGGAGGGGCGTAGGGCCCCAGGGAACCTCGGCAGCCGTTCCGCGTCCCGCCGCCTTTGTCCCCACACCGCCGCCGCGGGCCCCCTCCCTCCGCCCCTCCCCGGGCCCGGACGCGGCCATTGGCGGCGGGCGGTGCGGGGCGGGGCGGTGCGGGGCGGCGGCGCCCCGTAAGAGGGGCCCCGGGGTAGGGCCGACGCCCTTCTTCGCCCGCCGCGCTCCGAGCTCCGCTCTGCTCCCGGATTACAAAGCCGCTCCGTTCCGCGCCGCCATGAGCTTCAGCAGCAGCAAGAACTCCTCGTACCGCCGCATGTTCGGCGGGGGCAGCCGGCCCAGCAGCGGCACTCGCTACATCACGTCCAGCACCCGCTATTCCCTGGGCAGCGCCCTGCGGCCCAGCAGCGCCCGCTATGTGTCCGCCTCGCCCGGCGGCGTGTACGCCACCAAGGCGACGTCGGTGCGGCTGCGGAGCAGCATGCCGCCCATGCGGATGCACGACGCCGTGGATTTCACCCTGGCGGACGCCATCAACACGGAGTTCAAGGCGAACCGCACCAACGAGAAGGTGGAGCTGCAGGAGCTCAACGACCGCTTCGCCAACTACATCGACAAGGTGCGCTTCCTGGAGCAGCAGAACAAGATCCTGCTGGCCGAGCTGGAGCAGCTCAAGGGCAAGGGCACGTCCCGCCTGGGCGACTTGTACGAGGAGGAGATGCGGGAGTTGCGGCGCCAGGTGGACCAGCTGACCAACGACAAGGCGCGCGTCGAGGTGGAGCGCGACAACCTGGCCGACGACATCATGCGCCTGCGGGAGAAGTGAGTGCGGGGCCGGCGCGGGGCTGGGGGCCGGGCGCGGGGAGGGCTCCCATCCCCCTCCCTCCCCTCACCCGTGTGTCGCTGCTTGCAGGTTGCAGGAGGAGATGCTGCAGCGGGAGGAGGCCGAGAACACTCTGCAGTCCTTCCGACAGGTGGGCGCGGCCGCCGCGGGGCGGTGGGGGGGCGGTGGGTCGGGGCTGGGGGCTGGCTTTGCCCGGACAAAGGGCGCCCGGCGCTGCCCCTTGTTCTTCCCGTTGTTTTCTTTAGAGGGGTGCCGCAGTCCGGGGCGGGGGGTGAGGCTATTGTCCCGCTTTATCCCGATCTGGCCGGCTCCACAAAAGCGCTCCGACGTGGAATCGCATTCTGATCCAATAGTTGTGAAAAGGCGCAGCCATCTGCGCGTCCGGCTGAAGGGTATTAATGGTTTCTATGGGATTCACCGAGGAATGCAGATCCAGGCATTATGGCCGGTGTGGTGGCAGCAGATTGAAATAATGGATCCCTTTGTGTCGGAGGGGAGGGTGCCGTGGGCTGCATTCCTACCAAATGTGTAATGGTGGGGGCATATTCCTAGGGGAGAGTTTCTCTTAAATACAGGCTCCTTCTCGATGAACCACATCGCTCTGCACTCTCAGAAAACTGTCAACTGTCCTAGATTTGAAGTGTTCATATCGGCAGTGTCTGCTGATCAGAAGCAGACAGTGGGTTCCTTGGGATGAGCTCACAGCAGCTGTCTGTATCCCCTTGATGTGCATTAAGAATGTTGAATTTAATCCTATGTAAGCAAAGATGTTAATGTAGGAAACTGCATCAGAATTCAGTCTCTGTAGGAAGCTGCGGTGTCACACGAACAAACCAAAGCCGATGTGACAGCCAGAACCAACTGTGCAGCCTGCGGAAAGTTCTGAGCTCAGGTTTTGATTTGTGCAAAAACAGCTCTCGGCTTGGATTGAGCGCTGTTTGGACTAGCAGATGTTTAGGAATGTGCCTTCTCAAAACAAAATAACTGCCTGAAAACTGCTGGTGTGAAACAACATTGCTATCACTCCTCTGAGCTGGAAGCAGCTGCTCTGTATCTCCAGACAGCTGGGCGCAGGCTGACGATCCCAGAGCTCTCCATAGGCAATAGTAGGTGTCACCATGCAGGAAGCTGTCGTTTGATTTTCAGCATTTCCCTAGGCAAAGGCTTCAGTGGTCTCTGAATGAGAGCGGGTGTCTTAGTGAGCGTGGGAACAGACACCTAGCAGGGTCTGGGAATGAGGTGTCCGCTGACATTTTGGGGGGCTGAAGGTTGAAACAGCAGTTCCAGGAACTGCCTTAACCTAGGCTGCTGCGTTACTAAGGCTGAGCCAATCAAAGTAGTTGTGAAGTCAATGCAGAAGCATTCATAGAATCATAGAATTAGCTAGGTTGGAGAAGACCTACAAGATCATCCAGTCCAACCATCCACCTACCACCAATAACCCCACTAAACCATGTCTCTCAATGCTATCTCTAAATGTTTCTTGAACACCTCCAGGGATGGTGACTCAACCACCTCCCTGGGCAGTCCCTTCCAATTTCCCTTTTTTGTTTTAAATTGCTAGAGTTCAAGCACAAGCTCCTTTGACTTAAAGCTAGTTTAGTTGTGCATGCTTCTCTAGTGCACTTCAAGGCATGTTTTTCTCTCCCTCCATCCGATGAAGCTTTGCAAAGGCTGCAGGCTGTTACGTGAGCTCTTTGCGCGTGCATCACGTTCATTGTCTGCTTCCCTGCCCATGCACTGTGGCTGTGTAACCCCTCAGGTTTACATGTAGAAACTGCAGATCATTGTTTAAATCAACTTGTAGCACAAATAGTACATGCTGCTGAGTTTGGTTTGAACAAGAGTATACCAATTTTTCCCTGCCGCAAAGGAGTAGTTCTAACATGCTGATTTTGAAGAGAAAGTATGCTTGAGAGTTACTGAATTTTGTTCTCTAAACAAGAGATGCATGTGACTGTCCTCACATGCTGTGGGGTGTCCTACATCAAATAAGCCTAGGGATTTGGTGACTACTTTGTGCAACAAAAGAGGCATCATAATTGGTGAGAAAGTTATGTACTGCAGCTTTGTCAGATGCTCTGACAGCGGGGAACAGATCTGAGCCCATGACAAGGCAAACAGGTCAGCTCCTGCCTAACAAGGGGTTTCCTGAAATAAGCGAGGATGTTCAGCCCTCCTATGTGGCTGCCATTAAAGAATCTCTTCAGATAAAATCAATACATAGTCCAATTACTCACATGCATGACTTAATCTTCTTTGCTCAGACTGTTAATAGCTTATTCATTTACGTGGCTCTAGAGAGTGCAGAATAAGTGCACTTAAGTAAAGTATAGTAAAATACACATTATGTATTGAACAAGCCTCCAGTTTAAGATGCTTTCGGTACATTAGAAGTTGCTAAAACTTCTGTAGCTCTTTGGTTCTGGAGGAAAAAAAAAATCCCCGTTAGTATTCAGACATGTAAAATCCAGTGGAAACACTCTGGATTTCTCAGTAGTCATGTAAACATGTTAGGTCATAGTTGTGTAACTTCCTTCTAGAATGGTCGTTGAGTTTTTTTGGGAGGAGAACAAATGAGTTAAGGAATTTTTTTTTTCTCTGAACTGGAAAACAGAGCCAAGATGAACTATGGGTGTGCAGCTAGAGTTGATAGGAAACTTTCATAACACATCAAAGGGGCATTTTGCTGGATAAAGAACGCTGCAGAATTCTTCTGGTGCAAAAAATCTGAATCCCTGAATTGGAATAATCCAAAGGGAGGCTTCCTAGTAGTCTAAAGAAAACTTTTTCTGTTTCGGAGGCGCTGTAATAGTGAGCACTGCTGATTAGGAATGTTTATGTTCTGGACAAAATACAGAACGGCTGTAAAGCAAGTTGTGAGAACATGATGCTTACGTTAATACCATATGAACATAACCAAGCAGCTGTGTGTGCGCCCAGGGCGAAAGGACCAGTCTTCCCCTTTATAAACTGCTTTACTTGTGTCTTTAAAATGAAAGAAGTTACTGATCAGTGGTTAATTTTCAGTTGTTTTTTGAACAAATTAACACTGCTCCCATGTAACATTCATGGCATATCATCTGCTGTGCCTTAAATGAATTTTTGTTGTTGATTAAGGCTATCTCTGTCCAGCAAAAGGTGGATGGAGTCTTTGCCAGCTAATGTGAGGGTGTAGGCAGCAGTGACTGACTCCATTTGCATTTATGCTCATGCCTTTTCCTCCAGGGACATCTGTCAAACTGCTTGGGGTAGTCTGCTAGACTTAACAGGGTGCTTTCAAGTTGTGGTCTGTGGAGCCAAGGGGCTCTGTGGTTCATCACTGAGGAGTCCATAGGAGATGAACAAGAAATTAAGCCCACTCGTGGGTACGTGGGTTACACTTTTAAGCCCCAGTGGTGTTTTTGGTATTGTCAAGCCACAAGAGCTTAGCACTGTCTTGTAAACTAAGTATGTGCTTTTGTCTTTGAGCAGGGTTTATACCCACCATGATGTGTGTTCTTGGTCATGGTCAGCAATATCTTAGCAAAGATGACATCTTCATATGCTGTGTAGTTCACAAAATTGTGATAAAGCTGCATGTAATGATTGATCTCCGAGGCCGGGGTAGGAAGTGGCAAAAATAAGGTTGCTAATTGTTCTTTTCTCTCTGATCAGGATGTTGACAATGCCTCTCTGGCACGTCTTGATCTTGAGCGCAAAGTTGAGTCCTTGCAAGAAGAAATTGTCTTCTTGAAGAAGCTTCATGATGAGGTAAGCTGAATAATGAGGTCTGTGTTTGGGCACTATCAGTCTAGTGAGCAAGTAAACTCTTCTGGTTCTGGTCCCAGGTCCTCACCTGTGCATGTTCTGTGTAGTGTTGTTTATTAACTCTGAGTGTCTATTTCTCTAAGGAAATCCGGGAACTGCAGGCCCAACTCCAGGAACAGCACATCCAAATTGATATGGATGTTTCTAAGCCTGATCTTACTGCTGCCCTGCGGGATGTTCGTCAACAATATGAAAGCGTTGCTGCTAAGAATCTTCAGGAAGCTGAAGAGTGGTACAAGTCCAAAGTAAGTAAAATGTGTTGTAGGATTATACAGGTGCAGCAAGCATTCAAGTGAATTTTAGGTAACAGCTTTGCTGTAGCACTCAGTGTTCCTTCTGTACTGAATGTTAGCACAGCCACAGAATAGGGTAGTCTTTAAACTCCTGGTCTGGGAAGAATACAGTTGGAAAAATCATTTGTGCCCTAAATGCGGCATCAAACTAATGGGCTCATTTCCTGTTCTTCCCTATTCTTGTAGCTGGAGGCAGTCAGTAAGTATGTACTTAAGAAAGGAATGAAAGAATGCGTGAAAAGATCTGAAACATAACAACTGGATAGGAATAGAAAAGTTGAGTGTAATGTTCATGTTCAAATATTTCAGGTATTAGAAATTCCCTGTAATGCCTTCAATTGCCTCCAAATTCTGAGTCTAGAATTAGTCTGCTATACCATTTTTGTGAAGTGTTATGCTGACCAAACTGGGTGTTTCCAGTTTGCAGATCTCTCTGAAGCTGCTAACAGGAACAATGATGCCCTGCGCCAGGCCAAACAAGAAGCTAATGAATACCGCAGACAGATTCAGTCTCTCACCTGTGAAGTTGATGCCCTTAAAGGAAGCGTAAGTAGACGATGTTCCTCCTGATGCAGCTTTTTAAGCACTATGCTGTAGTTCAGTGGATAGGTGTGGCTGCAGCTGATCTCCCATACAAGACAGCAGTGTACCCATACTTCCTGGAAAAGACTCTCTGGGCTCCACTTGTCTGCATGTACTGTGTAGTTCACTCGTCAGATTGCTATACTGAAGTGGTCTTTCTCAAGGTGTGAACAATACAGAATGCGCTATATGAACCCTGAGGGAACAGTGGAAATGTGCAGATCTTGCACTTTCTAGAATCCAATTGCCTGAAAGGCTGGCTTGAAATGGAGGTAACTGTGTATAGTACACCTGCAGATCCCCTCACCAAGTGCTGTCTGCGTGCTGACTTGTACTGTGTGTTTGGCTTACTGTGGGGGTTTGCTTTGCTATCTGGTAGAATAAACGTGAATCCTGTCTCATCAGACATCAGAGTACCACACCTTGACTTTGCAAGGGGAGGATAAGGAGATGACAAACTGGGGATATGTCTGGGCATTTTCAGAAAGGACACTGTCATTCAACTTCCTTTTTCTCTTTAAGTTATAAAGGGCCTTGACATTGGAAAGAGTGGGTGAACTGCAGTTGTACTTGACTTTATTCTCTTCCAGAATGAATCCCTGGAGCGCCAGATGCGTGAGATGGAGGAGAATTTCGCTGTTGAAGCTGCTAACTACCAAGACACTATTGGCCGCCTGCAGGATGAGATTCAGAACATGAAGGAAGAAATGGCTCGCCATCTTCGTGAGTACCAGGACCTGCTGAATGTAAAGATGGCTCTTGATATTGAGATTGCTACCTACAGGAAACTGCTGGAGGGAGAAGAGAGCAGGTAAAAATCACATGCAGACACTTACCTCCTTGCAGTTATTGTTTAGAGATTCTGTACCCTTGTTTGACTTCATCCATTTCTTCTGTTCCTTCAGGATTAACATGCCTATTCCCACCTTTGCTTCTTTGAACCTGAGAGGTAAGTTGTTTGATTTGGGTCAGTGTAGGCCGCTGTTTTTAATCTTTAGCAAAAAGATCATGGATAGTTCCTTTTACTGTAGTATTTGAACTGCTGTAAATGCAGTTGTATATGAAAGTCATTCTTACACACAACTACAGTATTTGCAGTTACTTAATTTTGGATGGGAGGTGGTACTTTGTTCCTGGGCATACACAAGGAAGTATCAATACATAACAAGTAATTGTTTTGGACTTCTGAAGCTGCTTTAAGAGGAATAATAAGAAGAAAGCTAGTTTATCGTTCATGATCATTCAAAGAGAAAAGGACTTTGTATACTAAACTGGGATTCTGAAAGTAGATACTGACATTCATCAGTTCTTTGAGGAGGCACTTCATCTAGACTTTTGGTAATAATACATTTTCTTCTGCAGAAACCAACATTGAGTCTCAGCCAATGGTTGACACTCACTCAAAGAGGACGCTTCTAATTAAGACTGTGGAAACTAGAGATGGACAGGTTGGTGGTAACTTTGATTTTTTTATTTCTGTCTCAGCTGGTTACTTTGCCCAGTGGCATAGCCTGGGCTACTGATTGGTGCAGCCTGTATATGGTAGACAGCATCTGGCAGTCCAAGCTGCATGGCAGAACACGCAGATGTAGAAAATATACTTCTGTGGAACAGACCACAAAGCAGCCTTAAGAATAGCTTGAGTGGCTGACAGCCTCTGTTTACAGGAGACTTTGTTTAGTTCAGTTGCAAGTTCTCAAGATTTCTCCCATCACATAAGAAAAATGTTGGAGGAGAAGCATTTATTAGGGGCGAGATACTGTATTTGGACTAAATTGAAGTTTAAATGGTACCTGCACAAGATTAACATCGAAACTTCTCATTTATAAGCAAATGCTGATATCTTTGTTCACTTCTGTGCTACTATTTGTTCCAGTTCTAACTCTTCATAACAACTGTCTCAAGCTTAATGCAAGTGTGTCTCTTTTTCAACAGGTTATTAATGAAACTTCCCAGCATCACGATGACTTGGAGTAAAGCTGAAGTGAAGATGCAAACTTAATGCAGGAGAAATTCTTACCAGCAAGGTTTTAAAAAGTTCATGTCTTAAAGGAAGAAACAGCTTTCAAGTGCCTTTCTCCAGTTTTTCCATGAGCGCAAGATTATTATGCTAGGAAATAGGTCTTAGATCTTGCAAACTGACTCTCCCCGAAGGATTAGAGTTTACAATGGAGTCTAGTTTACAAATAGCAATATCTTGTGCTGCAATACTGTTTTTAAGTATCTGAATTTAATAAAACCGCTTTTTCCAGCACAGTATGAGCAACCTGTCGCTACTTCAATAAATCTTTGGAAAATGGCTCTTGATGTGTTCTAATTTAACTTCATGACTTTCTGCAAAGCCATAACTTAATGCTGGAATTACTATACGGTTGACAACTCCAGTACTGATTGTGTGGAATATTGTTTTCAGATTAACTAGACAAACTGTCTTCCCATTTACTGCTTAGGTTTTGGAACCAATTAAAATGGAATATAACTGGCAGATGCATAATGTATTGATACTTCTTACCAGTTGAATAAAATGATACTTCAAGCTAATAAAAACTAATCTTGCTTTCATGTATCAGTTATCCAGTTGATGAGCTAAGAGTACTCAAAATACTTTAGAGCTAGGCTGGATAAAATATGGTAGATAAGTGAGACAGGCGTAGCTCATACACCCCCTTATCTGAGACAGCACCTTTGCAAAATAAACAGCTGACCTGATGTACTGACTTCACTTTCCAGGAAAGATCAGTTCCCAAAGGCTTGTCTGCATTTTAGAAGCTAAAATGAAGGCTTGAGCTGGAATGGTGCTTTACGGAGATAGTTGAAGGGAAAACAAGGAAAACAGCTTTCCTTTGCTGTGCTCTTTCTGGCCGCATAAGAGAGAGGAGAGCCTCCCTGATCAGTGTTTTCTGCTGCATATCAGCCCCCATGCAGCAGAATGGAAGCAATGACATAGCCTTTTGAGAGGCAGAAAGAGGTTTAAGTCCTCTGTGAACGGTATTAGAGGAAAATCTCTTCTGCAGAGCAAGATGCTTTTCCATTTAATGCAGTCAAGCTCCAAAAGTAACTTTTGTTCTGCATTACTTCTGTAAATTATTCTTTTTGTAAGCGTTGTCAGATCTCATGGTTTAGGGGATGAGTAAATAAGGATTGGAATTGTTCAATAAATACGAGTTGAGTTGCATTCATTGCTTTTTCAAGGTGAAGGTACAAAGGTTAAGTCCAGTGTTGTGCAGATGCTTTCATAAGAGCGTGGGAGCTGATCTTTATGAAAGATTATCCAGGCAAAAAAATAACACACAACATTTTTTCATTGGAATTAATTAGTTCTTTCCTTTGTTTCAGTGCATGACTAAAGCAGTGCAAGGGCTGGTGGGAGGGGGCAGTAGGAGTCTGTATTTTTATGCCATTGTCTGCAGCACCCAGCCAGGAGCTATGCAGTAACCAATATACTAAAGGGGAAGTTAGCCAGGGACAGCCTGGTGAACAGGATATTCTCATTGAAAAGTGAGAGTGAACCCAGCACCTCTCACGCTGTAGAGGTTACAGACACCAGACTGACTGTGTTACATACAGCTACAGTTAGGAGATGCCCTTTGTGATAGTGGTAGCTCTGGGAGTGTATGACAGCTCATTGTGAACACTTAACAGACATGAGTGCCTGCAGCCTTTACGGATTAGAGCACAGTAAGGCACTTACTTGCATCCTGCCCCTGGCAGCTTTGGGCACTGAAGAGCCCCTTTCTGCTGAAGCGCTGGGGAGCACCGAGGAGTGGCACTGCTGGGCAGGAGGAGCGGGCTCTGCCTGGGGACAGCAGGGACCTGTGGCACACGCTGCTGGAGGTCACCTGAGTTGTGAGAGCCTTTCAGATGCTGCTTTTGTCCCTGCCACCAGTTGCCCGGCTCACTTCTTTCTCTTGCCTTTGTTTCCTCACCAACCAGATAAAAGAAGCGACAGCATCAAGCCTGACAGCAAAGCAAAGGAGTTATTCCTGACTTTTTTGTGTTCAGGGTTACTCACAGCCCAGAGAAATATGCAATAGAGCTTTCAAGCCTGTAAATAAAAAAAAAAAAAAAAGAGAGAGAAATAAAAATAAAATCTGGTTGCTATGGGGATAGGAAGGCTGCAGGAGGCTATTCCAAAGCCTGCAGTCTGTGCGAGCGCAGTGTTCTCACGGCAGAAAGGAGAGTGTGTGGTGGCTGTGTAAACTTCAGTTTGACTGGGGCATGCCAGGCTTACGCTCATATATAACTGCTGTAAGCACCTAAGTGCTGAGCCAGCAGCTAACCTCAGACCTGTGTTCTCATCCTAGTGACCTCACTATGGCTGTGGGTCACCACCACTGCAGCTGTGCACAGACCCTGTAACGAGCATCAGGATGCTGCTCCCACAGCCAAGCCGCAGCGTGGACAGGCAGATTTTCCTCCCTCACTGAGTTGTTGTGAATGGAAGTCACCAGGTCGATGTGTGATAAGTAACAGCAGTTACTGCTAAAGGCTATATAAACATATATATTTGTAAATGTTGATATCTAACAAGAATTTCTGACACCACGTCCTTTCCAGTTAACCCAGGCAAAACTGATCCTGCCTGTCACTTCTGTTGCATTAGGAAACCCACACAGTGTCTAACTCCACCCTGTGAGGTGTACTCAATAAATAATATTAATCCTCCAGATAACCTTGGTAAAATAATCTTTAGTCCTTGTATTTAATTTATTTTACTTGATGTGGCCAAGAGCTTCTTGCCTTCTTCCCCTATCGTGCTGTTAGCACAGTCCCCATTCCAAGCCTATGGTAACATGTAACTAATGCACAAAAGCATGGTACAGAGCTGCTGAGGAGGGGTGATATTCAGTTAGTGGCATTGCTGGGCAACCCCTGCAGTGGGGCACCCGTGGCCCCCTGCTCTTCACAAAAGCCACAAAAGCTCCCAAGGAACCAAGATCTTCAGAAAACCATTTATAGGAGACCGCTCATCCTCAGCTGTGGTGAGAGTTCTGCCAAGGGGTCTCCATACCAGACACGGTACCCAGTTCTGACTGTGATTAGAGCAGTCACAGGGCTCATGCTCAGAGTCCAAGGTAAAAGTCATGGAACAGAATCATAGAATCCTTTGAGCTGGAAGGGGCCCTTAAAAGCCATCTAGTTCAACTCCTCTGCAATAAACAGGGGCACCTACAGCTAGATCAGGTGCACAGAGCCCCATCCAGCCTGACCTTAAATACGTCTCCAAAGACAAGGCATCCACCACCTCTCTGGACAACCTGTTCCAGTGCCTCACCACTCTTATTGTAACAAGCATCTTCCTTATTTCCAATCTAAGTCCCCCCTCCTTTAGTTTGAAACCATTTCCCCTTGTCCTCTCACAGCAGATCCTGCTAAAGAGTCTGTCCCCTTCTTTCTTACAGCCTCATTTTAGATACCAAAAGGCCATCCTCAGGTCTCCCCGGAGCCTTCTCTTCTCCAGGCTGCACAGTCCCAGCTCTCTCAGCCTGTCCTCATAGGGACGTGTTCCATCCCCCAGATCATTTTTGTGGCCCTCCTCTGTATGAACTCCAACAGGTCCACATCTCTCCTGCGCTGAGGACTCCACATCTAGACGTGGTACTCCAGACAAGGTCTCACAGTGCAGGGGTTGCTTATGCCAGCTGGTGTGAAGGGAGATGCCCGGGAGTGCAAATCCCCACATTCAAAGATGTGGAGTGGTTGGATAGAGGAGATCACTGATGCCCTAATTGCAGGTAAACATCAGACACTTTAATTGCAAATCAATTTACAAGGGAAAGGAAGAGAAGCTTGGATATCATTGAAATTTCTAAAGTCATTTGCATATAATTAACTGCTTTAATAGACATTTTCTTGAGTGCAGTCATGTATGCAGAACTAGGAAGTGCTAAAAATAAAAATCATATTTTTAATCTTCATTTGGTCCCTTTGTGCTCATGCAGAATAGTACAGATTTCAGCTGCAAACTCATGGGCCTTGTCTCATACCACACCACACTTCAGCAACCACTGAAGTGAGCGTTCAATAACTCAGTGAGGTGATGTTACAGCTCTGTTCCACGCATGGGACCACACAGAACAGCCACCAAAGCCACTCCTGGGGTCCTGGCTACTCCATGAAGAGCCCACAGGTGAAAGCTGGTTTTGAACTTTGGTCTACAGCAGCCAAACTTGTTGCCTCAGAAAAGGGCAAGCCCATAGGAGCCCAGTCTCTGCACAATGGTGTGTAATAGTTTCCATACAAACTCCTCAGCCTGACATTTTCTGCCCATCTCATTTTCAGAGACGTATTGCAGCTGTCTCCCTGTGGTGGGTTACACGAACTGCAGCCTGTGGAAATGTTCCTCTTGTCTGACGGATCCTTACCTCTAGTGCACTGTACAGGATCGTACAACAACAAATGGAAGCGATATGATTCTGAAGATGTCTCAGATTTAGTAGGCACCAAACAAAGAAGAAAAAAAAATAACTTTCAGGATGGAAAATCATGGAGGATTGACTCCAGCCAGCAGCCAAGCACCCACACAGCTGCTTTTTCCCTCCCTCACCCCAAGAGGGAGAAAATAGGAGGAATACAAGTGAGGGAAATTGTGGATTGAGATCAAGACAACTGAATTGGTGAAGAAAGAGAGGAAGAACCATGAGCAAAGCAGAGGAAATCATACAGCACCGCTACAGACAGCTTGATACTCGGTCTGTCAAGGGGCAGCTTGGAAGCCAAACGCCTTTCTACTCTCTTATCTCAGTTTTTATTGCTGGGCATAGAATCATAGAATCACCAAGGCTGGAAAAGACATCCTAGATCATCCAGTCCAACCATTCACATATCACCAATATTTCCCACTAAACCATGTCCCTCAGTACAACACCTAAATGTTTCTTGAACACTCCAGGGACAGTGATTTCACCACCTTCTCCCTGGGCAGCCTGTTCCAGTGCCTGACCACATGCCTGAAGAAGTTTTTCCTAACATCCTACCTGAATCACCCCAGCGCAACTTGAGGCCATTCCCTCTAGCCCTATCACTAGTTACAAGGGAGAAGAGACTAACCCCACCCCACTACAACCTCCTTTCAGGCAGTTGTAGAGATCAATAATGTCACCCCTGAGCCTCCTCTTCTCCAGACTAAATAATTCCAGTTCCCTCAGCCAATCCCCATAAGACTTTTGCTCCAGACCCCTCACCAGCTTTGTTGCCCTTCTCTGAACATGCTCCAGGACCCCAATGTCTTCCTTGCAGTGAGGGGCCCAAAACTGAACACAGTGCTTGAGGTGCAACCTCACCAGGGTTGAGTACAGAGGGATGATCACTTCCTTGCTTCAGCTGGCAACACTATTTCTGATACAAGCCAGGCCACCTGGGCACACTGCTGCCTCACATTCAGCTGAGCATCAACCAACACCCCAAGTCCATTTCTTGTACGGTGTTCCAGCCACTCTGCCCCAAGACTGTAGCATTGCCTGGGGTTGCTGTGGCCAAAGTGCAGGACCTGGCACTTGATCATGTTGAACTTCATCCCTTTGGCCCCAGCCTAGTGATCGAGCCTGTCCAGATCACTCTGTAGGGCCTTCCCACTCCCTGGCAGATCAACACTTCCTGCCAGCTTGGTGTCATCTGCAAACTACTGAGTGCGCACTCAATGCCTTCATCCAGGCCATCAATAAAGATATTGAACAGAACAGATCCCAAAACTGACCCCTGGAGAGCCCCACTCATGACCAGTCATCAGCTGGATTTATCTCCATTCACCACTACTCTCTGGGCCCAGACATCCAGCCAGTTCTTTACTCTGCAAAAGTGTATAAAAGTCCAAGCCATGGACTGCCAGCTACTCCAGGAAAATACTGTGGGAGACAGTGTCAAAGGCTTTGCTGGAGTCTATGTAAACCAGATCAACAGCCTTCCCGTCATCCACCATGTGTGTCACTCAGTCAAGGAAGGAGATTAGATTAGTCAAGCAGGACCTGCCTTTCATGAATCCATGCTGGCTAGGCTCGGTCCTCCAGTTTTCCCAAACATGCCGTGTGATCTCCCTCAAGATGATCTGCTCTATAACCTCTTCTGGCATGATGCTGTACAATATGGGATATCCTTTGGCCCATTTGGATCAGCTGTTGCAGCTGTGCCCCCTCCCAGCATTTTCCTTCTAAGCTTTCTTCTCTCCAGGCTGAACAGTCCCAGCTATCTTGGTCTATTCTGCTGTGTCAGATGCTTCAGACCCTTCTGCTGGACTTGCTCTGGTATGTCCATGCCTCTCGCAGTGGGGAGCCCAAAGCACTGGCAGTGAGGAAACCCAAGCACTGCAGATGGGCCTCACTAGGGCTGAGTAGAGGTGACTGTGCTCCTCAGAAAGTGTAGCTTCACTGTGCAATTGCACTGACTGGTCATGGAAAGGATCTATAGGCAGGGGTGACCTGGCAGATGGGAGGGTAGGTAAAGGCCAGAGCTCTGCAGTTAACTTACAAACAGGCATAACAGGTCAGACCAACTATCCAACTAGTCTGCTCAAGTGCTTGCTGAAAGCACTGGCTTAAGAAACAGGACCCCAATTCCTAAAATAGCCTTCATTTTTGGGAAGTCTTAACCCAGAGGCTTCATCCAGATAGTTTATAAGCTTGTCTGATCTATTTTGAAACATTCAATATTTTTTTCTTCTAACATCCTGTACTTTATAATTTGACAGTGAACCAAAGAAAAAAAATTTTGATGATTTTATCCTCACTTTCTAATCATTTTGTTGACTTGCCAGTAGTTCTTGTATTATGAAACATAGTAATCATTCATTTTGCATTCAATCCCTCCATGCCAACCGCCATTTGGCAGACTTCTCCAGCAGATCCCTGAGGCACCTCTGTGTGCTTCTACTGTTCACAGTGTCTTGTCATCTATGAGCTCTCATCTAGGAACCCTAAAATCCTCATCTTCTTATTTTAGTTTTGCTATAACCTATTTAAAACATGGTGACCAAGATAACAAGTAGTCTTCAAGACACATGCATCAGAGCAACACAGAATGACATAATGGGAACTCCTGCTTTGTGCTTAGTTATTTTTAAGGTAAGTAAAAATATCCCATCTAGAGTTTTGATCATTGCTCAGTACCGCACTGACATTTTCAGGAAGTTATTCACAGTGACTTGAAGTTCTATTTCCTAAGAACTAATAGCTAATTCATAACTCCAGCTACATAGAGTTATTTTTTCCCCTGTGCTTTGCAGTCTTTGACATTAAATTTACATCTGCTGTTTGATCGCCCAGTCAGCAAGCCAACTGCAATATCCTTCTGGAGCTTTGAGCTTGGCATTAATACTGACTGTGCTTCATAAATTCACAAAATCAGAAAACTTCATTAACTTACTATTCATTCTTTGCTAGGTCACCAAGGAATATACTGAATGGTAAAATCTAAAGAGCAAATGCTTGTGGGAGCACATCAACAGCTTCCCTCCTCAGTGAAGGCTGTCTATTACTGTAATGCTAAAATGCAACTGAAAGCAAAACAATGATAGCAGGGTAGCAAAGTCGTAGCAAAATCCTAGGCTGCAGCAACTGAGGATAAGCGCAAATACAGCAGCCATGAACACAGAAACAAAAGAAAGAATCTACCCACCCTTAAAAGGCCTCAGATACACAGGGATCTCCCTTTCTTCCACTTCCAACCCTTAAATGAGGTCTGGGAAGGAGTTGATCCTGGCTCCACCCCTTCCGGTCACTCAGGTACATTGCATGCACTTGGTTCAAGCCATGACTCAGCATTTCCACTCCAATTATTTGTGTCTTTTTTCCCACTTTCTGACTTGAAGTGGAGAGGATCTTCTCCCTGGATCTTCCCTCCTTAGAAATCTGCAAAAACTTCCGGCAAAATCTTCCATTTGTCTCACCCTTACCCACAAAGAATCACAGAACCATAGAACATCTCTGAGTTGTAAGGGAGGCACAAGGATCAAGTCCAACCGCTGGCTCAACACGGAACCACTAAAAATCCAAACCCAGTGACTGAGAGTGCTGTCCGAATGCTCCTTCAACTCTGGCACTTGAGGCCATGCCCACTCCCCTGGGCAGCCAGTTCCATGCCCTGACCAACCCCTGGTGCAGAACCATTCCCTGACCCCCACCTGCCCCTCCCCTGACACAGCTCCATGCCGTTCCCTCTGGCCCTGTTGCTGCCCCCAGGGAGCAGAGCTCAGCACTGCCCCTCCACTTCCTGTGAGAGCTGCAGCCGCCATGAGGCCTCCCCTCAGCTCCTCTGCTCTGGGCTGAGCAAACCCAGGGACCTCACCTCCTCATATGTCTTGCCCTTTATACCCTTCACCACTGTCATAGCCCTTCTTTGGACACTCTGTAATAGTTTTATGTCCTCTTTGTACTGTGGCACCCAAACTGCTCCCAGTGCTGGAGGTGAGGCCGCACAGAGCAGAGCAGACAACCCCTCCCTCACCCAGTGGCAGTGCTGGGCCTGGTGCACCCCAGGGCACAGTTGGCCCTTCTGGCTGCCAGGGCACACTGCTAGCTCACATTCACCTTGCTGTCAGCCAGAATTGCCTGACCCCTCTCCATGGGGTTGCTGTCTAGCCTCTCATCCCCCTAAACTGTAAACGCATCCAGGATTGCACTGACCCAAGTGCAGAATTCAGCAATTGCTCTTGTAAAACTCCACGCAGTTGGTGGTTGCCCAGCCCTCTGGTATGTCAAGATCGCTCTGTAAGGCCTCTCTACCCTTGAGGGACTCAATGGCTCCTACCAAAGCTTGTAAAATCCTCGCGGACATTTCCACTAGATTCATGAGGCATGACTTCCTCAGGAAAAAATGCATATGGAATTTTACACAGTATAGTTGCTCTTACAGTTTCTTCTGATGTTACGAGGTAAAAATATTAGATTTATCACTCTATAGATTTTGGCATTGCCCTGGAGCCTTATCAGAGTCTGAAGTTTTACTGGCCATTGACTATTCCTCCAACACTGGATGCATTGCAATGAGCAATTAGCACTTTCATGTTGAGGCACTTCAGACTTATTTGATGTTTGTCATCCCCTGTTTTTCTTACCTCTCTGTCCCTAAACCTCTTCAGTTTGAGATTCTTCATCTGTGACATGGGACTTCCTGACCTTATTATTAACAAGCTGTAATCATGCAGTATTTCTCCTATAGCCTTACCTTTATTGAGTAATCCTTCTGCCTCTTCACTCTTTCATTTGAAGCTGCACCAAGTTTCTAGTAGGCATAATGTTTTGGATGTGTGTGAAAGTACTTTTTATTAGCAACTTGCCTCTTGAGCTGGTATTTGATCTGGAAATTTACTTTTCATTTACTTTCCAGAATTTTCTGCTTTTCTCGTTGGAACATGATTTTTGTCAAATTTAATAGTTCACCTCATTTTTTAAGTTGAGCTGTTTTGCTGGGGTTTTTTGTTTGCTTTTAAGAGGGTTTTCAGCAAGATAAGAGGCAGTGTTCAGTGTTTAATATGGTATCAAAATGTCTCTTTGTGGCTTATCAACTTTCAGCCTTTCAGTTTCTTTTTTCTTTTTAATTTTTTTTTTTTTTTTTTTTTTTTTTTTTTTTTTTTTTTTAGAATTTGTGCTTATGTTTGATAAAAGCTTCCTTTTGAAGTTCAGCTTGATTGAAGTGGACTTCCAGGGCATTTTTCCTTCCTGGTTGGATATTAAATATCAGTACCTGCAACTGCTATGCCCTCGTCACCACTAACCTTTCACTTTTCACACAGGGTATAAATTACACATCTCTCTTTCCTTTGCAAGATGTATTCTTAGCATTTCTCGCCTTTTATCCATAAGTATCTAACCACCTTTTCTTTCATGCAGTGCAGCTCCAATGTATATAATTGAACTTGAAGCAACTGCTTTGAACATTGTGTCACCTATTTTAGACTTGAAAAAGGGCTTTCAGATGAAAGCTTATTAATTCTCTTCCCCAAATTTATTAGATTGTCTAGTAAAATACAGGGCCTCTGTCCACCCACCTTGTCTCAGGGTCCAGCATGGCAAGGCCTACCCACTGGAGACCCTCCTGCCCCCCATCTACCTGGCACTCAGCTCTCTGAGGGGAATGTGGGAGCTCTGGCTTTGAGCAAGTGTGAGGCCTGGCCAAGAGCCTTGCTTATGCCTTCACAGGTTGATACCTTAAGCACCAGGAAAGCAGCACTAGCTACAATGCAGATGGGTAACATGATGCCACCACTGACCTATTGAGTCAGCGTAACGTAGCTTAAGTCCATAGATACACCTCTCTACCTGGCAAACTCCTGAAGGACTGGGTAGTGATATCCCTACTGACTGCATGGTTACACACACTGTATGAAAATTTCATTTTTCCTCTCACAGGTGGGTCTCTACAGGAGGTTGCATTGCTTTGAAGGTGCCAGTGAGGTGGACCACATAAAGATGGCAAGTTTGGAGCATGGACTGGCACATTTTTGGGCCCCTTGCTACAAGAAAGACATTGAGGCTCTCTGGAGTGTGTCCAGAGAAGGGCAACAAAGCTGGTGAGGGGTCTGGAGCACAAGTCTTATGTGGAGCAGCTGAGGGAACTGGGATTGTTCAATCTGGAGAAGAGGAGCTCAGGGGAGACCTTTAACTCTACAACTGCCTGAAAGGAGGTTGTAGCGAGGTGGCAGTTGGCCTCTTCTTCCATGTAACTAGTGATAGGACTAGAGGGAATGGCCTCAGGTAACTCCCAGGGAATAACCTCCCAGGTAACTAGCGACAGGACAAAAAGGTAATGGCCTCAAGTTGAACTGGAAGAGGTTCAGGTTGGGTAGAAGGAAAGATTTCTTCTCCAAAAGAGTGGTGAGGCACTGGAACAAACTGCCCAGGGAGGCAGTGGAGTCACCATCACTGGAGGTGTTCAAGAAAAGGGTAGATGTGGCACTGAGTGACATAGTTTAGTGGTATAGTGGTGATGGGTTGATGATTGATCAAGATGATCTTAGAGGTCTTTTCCAAACTTAATGATTCTATGATTCTGTGATCTCAGCTGCCTGTGCTACTGCCCTACACTGCAGTGACAGCAAGATGCACAGCACCTGGTAGAGCACCAAGGCAGCGTGTCAGTAACTCAGCCTGAATCACTTTCCCCAGGAACTGAAAGGCTTTCCTTAGCTCCACCAAAAACATCACAGACATCTGCAGACTGAACCCAAACAGTATACCACAGTAATATGGTAGCTTCAGAATATGCACTAGCTGCAGTGTAAATAGGGAATATAAAGCTATATCTGGACATAAAAAGAGGCATAAAAGCATAAGGAAAACTGTTATAGTGCTACTGGTAGAAAGCATTTGACTAACTCCTAGACTGAACACAAAGAACCAACTATATTAGCTATTTTTCTCTTGAGGAACATTAGAGGCTGAGGCATGAAGTCAGTCTTCCAAGGGAGGTGAGTAAAACTTCCACCTGATATTCCACATCATCAGCCTCCATTCAGAGAGATGCACTTCATTACTTTGCACTTTGAGATATGTTGCCATTAAGGTGAGGTATTATGTGGGTAAAAGCCTACATGAATAAATCCTGCAGGGTTTATTTGCCTGTAGTCTGAACTGAGCCCTCTGGAGCTGTTAAGGGGATGAGAAGGAGGCAGCAGCAATCTGAGCTGAGGAGGTAGAAGTGCTGCAGGACTAAGAAAAGACTGGAGTAAGCTTACACATAAAAGGCTTGGAAAATCATTATTTTATATTAAGTTTATGCAAGAGACAAAGAAAAATACTTGGCTGGCTTTCCAGCTTTGTTCAATTTCCTTTCCACGTACACAAAGAAATTTCAAGTGGAGGATTTGCTTTTCAACACTCAAATATTATTTCCATTCGTCCAAGAAGCCCTCCCCCAAATGCACCATATATCACCAGGGACCTGCTCCACACTCCAAATGTTTTTTTCATGTAATAAATACTTGACATTTAGAAAAATCGCTTCAAAATTTACAGAGTGCAGTGCTCACAGTTTGAGATTACCCTCTAAACACCCTGAAGTGCCAGGCACATAAATACATATCTTTGCAAATAGATTCACATTTATTAGTTTTGCAAGTGTATTTTCACTTCTTGGAGATGGATGATTACTGCAAGAAGAAACAGCTCTGGTTTAAATTAAATAGTAAGTGCAGGAGAAAAGCTGATCAAAAGTGTTTAATTCTCTCCTTGTTCTTTTGATTTGTTTTCTGTCTTTGTAATTCAAGTTTCATAATCATGGCACTATACATCTAAACCATTCAGCTGTGCTTTATATCATGGTCCAACCAAACACTGATCAAGCTGTGAAACAGCAGCAATAAATGAAGTTTTAAGAGAGAAAGAAAGCTGTCTATCTGCAGTTCATGCATAGATTTCATCAGACAGAACAGAAATGATTCTCAAGATGTAGACATTACTGGGAGAGGACCAAACATCACTTTTCCCGTTTAAAGAGGGAATAACATGGGACAAAGTGTTTGGCCATCAAGAAATCAAGAGACTGCTTACTACTATTACTACATGGAAATTAAAAGATCCTTACAAAGGCATCCTTCCCTCTGAACAGCAAAGTTATGCCTCATTTCCAGGGACATGTGTGGAAAGGAAAGATAGAAAAGATTTCTGGTGGCCACAAAGTGCTTAGCGTCTCTTCTCACCAACAGGCCTGCAGATGGTGCACGTATTGCAGAGGTTAGAGTATTGATGCAGTTCATGGTGCCATAAAAGGATACAGCCTTAATCAATGAGCAAGATGATCCTTTCATCTACATTATCTGTCAAAAAGTTAAACCGCTTGTCCGAGTTGGATGTTTGTTGTCAGAGGTACATCAGCACCATGGTGGATGAGACAAAGGGCTCATTTCCAAAAGTTCACTGACAGCTGATGAGGGTCAGGTGCACCCAGACTTCTAGCTTTTCAGAGGACAGACTCCACTGGCCAGTCTTCTCTTCAGTACAGGCTGAGCCTTAACAGCTGAAAATACAAGTGTCCAGGGATCCTCAAGCATGTGCTCTGAGCCTATGAGTCAAAGGCTTCCAGCTCAGGAACTGCCTGTGTTTAGCCCCGTAGAGTCTGAGTCAGTAACCATGATGGCCATGCTGATTACAGATTTTTATTTTCATTTCATTTGGATGTGACAAAGCATTGTTTCTTGGCCAAATCAACACTTCAGTCAAACAAAAGTAGCTTGTCTTTTTTTTCTTCTGGCAGATGACAGATGAAGTTGTGTGGAATGGATCGAGGATGGAGGTCCTTGTTAGCACAGAATTATGCTGCTGCCTACCTCGCCCTCTGAGCATAGATAATCAGACTCAAGGAATATGCCACCCAAACAAGCTTCATGACAACCTCTTCATTAATGCTGTGTTACACTGAGAACTGGCACCCACCTATCACTGGTTTTGGTTCTCTGGGGAAGATTTAGCCCATGTCCCAAAGCCCCTCAGATTCACTCAGTTTATGTCTTGCTAATTAATTCATTCAAGTGAAGCAGTGACAATCCCTAAGTGAAAGCAGTATTACTTGCACTGCTAGATTGCCAAACTAAGCAAAAGCCGAAGTACAATAGGATTAAACTACTTTTAATGTATCTATTCAGGGATGCATAACAGTTTAACTACACAAATTCAGTAGTGATTTCAACAGTGAACATTTCACAGTGAAAAGCTTTTAAATTCTTATTAACTTCTCATGACTGTGACAATTGTTTTAAAGATCAAAGAAATTAAGTTGACTATGTTATTGACAAAGGTCCTGATCAACTTGTTCTCATTATATGCTGTCTCTACTTAGCTACAATTTCCATGGTCATGAAGTCTAATGTCACAGGTGTAGTGATCAGACAAGCTCATGACTACACACAGATAAGGCAGGTGGTGGCTCATTTTAGGTTTGTACCTACCTACCCTTCACCAACCCTGTGGGCCGTGGGAGTGAAGTATCTAACTGCAGAAATCATGCCTGAGTTTTATAAACCCGTGAGTCTACGGCATAATTTACCACATCCCAATGTAGATATCTAAAATAAGCCAGATGAATTATGCTCCCCTTCTCTCCATAGACCATGACCATAGTCACATGAAGATCACCTTTGGTGTCAAAATGCATCTGCTACGGTTCACTGCTAGGCTATACAGCACTGAATTCCTTCTCTGAACCATATATTCCTCTTCTCCTTTTCCTTTCCCCTGGTCTGAGGTCACTTTGCAAAGATCTTTCATCTCAGTTGATCTCTTGCTGTCTGGCTTTTGAAATTAATATCCTCAGCAAATCACTCAGCTCCTGCAGAGCACATACAACACAATCAGTATAATTACTTCACGTCACACCTCACTTGTCACTTCACTCTAATGCACTGCAAGTAAGATGAACTTGAAAAGTGCTCTAAGTTAATGTTCTTAGAGTTTCTATTTTAGACTCTTATAAAAGATGTTAAATATATTCAGAGATTTCATCCTAGAAATTATTATCCATATTATAGAACAGCGAGCAGGGCCAACAGAGTTCAGAGCTCTGTAATTAAAGCACTGTTAAAAACCATTCAATGTAGACATGAAAACTGTTGGACAGGAACAATGGGACTCATCTAATAAGTGTAGGAATTTGTAATGTAGAAATTTACATACCAAGTAGTTACTCTGGCTATGAAGTAGCATCTGGTCATTACAGACCATATTGTCTAGCACACAAGTCATCCTGCCTTGAAGTGGAGACTGCAGTTGGTGAGACAAATCTCAGACTGTTTCCCTCTACTGCCTCACTTGTCTTTATGGCAAAGTGAGGTGCCCAAAGACAGCCACAGTGTCACAGCTGTTAGATCTGCCTCCTGCAGCTGCCATCCAGAATTTCAATGTTTGTCTCTTTGAAAGGAAGTTATTCTACACTAGCTTTTGATGAAGAACAGTGTATTTAACATTAAAGTACCATAATCTTCCATTTTAGGTCATTACCCATGTCACTTAATAATGATCCCTCATCTTTCCTTCGTCACATTTCTCTGTGATGTGTTGTGCATGAGCATATCCAAAGGATATTAAATCTGGTCTCTTTTACTTCTGTTCCAGTGTCTCAGAGAATATTTTTGTCTTCTCGGCAACCAGCTTTCAACCCTTTCCTGACAATGTAACTTAAAATTCACTTAAAATCCAGCTAGGATAAGACTCCTTCATTCCTCTTTTATATCATAACCCAGTTTTAGGATGTTTACCAAGGCAGCATGGTTCCAGCCCAACTCCTTCCTCTCCTATTGGCAACTCACATTGGCAATTTCTGCCTTTCTGAAAGGAGCTTTAGGCACCCAGCTGCTGACCAGTCTGGGCAGGAGTTGGTGACAGCCCTCAAGAAGAGGCTGGGCCAGCACAGTGTTAGATGGCAGAGAAAGCACAGGGCTGCCTCCCCTGCAAACAGCAAATTTTGCATAATGTATATTTATTTGTTCATGGCGAAGCTCGAATTGAGGGACCATTACTGAGTGTTTTTTCTCTGGTAAAACTCCGTACATAGTAAAAGAGCAATTTTCTTTCTTACAAAGGAGATAAAAAGCTAAACAAAAGAACTAATGCCACTGCAGGTTTAGAGTTACAGAAGCAGCACTGCTTTTACAATAAAGTCCAATTATTTCTGCCCCTAAAGTCTCCCAAAATGCCTAATAAAGTAATTTAGAAGATGAAAGTTTTTCCATTTCTAATACTCATATCTTTTTCCCAGCACACCCAGTATTTCTTCCTCCAGTAACAGCAGCAGGATGTGACCTTCAGGACTAATTCAACTTTGATTCGCTATACTGCAGAAAACAGGCAACAGCTTAAATGCAGTCCTTGCTGGGCTTTCTCTTTTTACACTTATATGATAAAAGAGTTTCATCTGCATTTATATACTTGAGAGCTAAGGCTTTCATTACGGCATCTCCATTTACCAGATGGTTCCATCTATCAGTCCACACAGTCTGTGAGACCCTACCGCTCCCATCTGCTATGAATTGATTGGCTCTGGCCACAGAGAGAGGATGGTACAGATACTTCATGCAGGATGCAAGAGACAAGCTAAAACATGTATGTGTATCTCAAATCCCAGGCACATTCAGACACTACATCAAGGGTCCCCAAAGAAGAGGCTCTCTTCACACTCTTTTTAAAATACTGATAGTCTTCTTTAGCCCATATACGTATTTTTGCAGCTGAGGGCTGCGGTACGGCCATGACCCTAGGTATGCTAGCCCACGGCCATGTCTTTCATTGTGTGGACGGGCTTTTAGCCATTCTCTTCTCCTGGACTAACCCAATGAACGTAAGTGTCTTTATATTGCACCATCTTAATGTGACACTTTTTACCTGACAGTATTTTGAGGGCGGAGGAAAACCTAGCCTGGTTTTGGCCAATCTTGCTGCACAAAGAAAAATTCTGTCTTAAGTCTTTTTAGCACCAATGACTGTGTGTTTCTGATAGCAGGACTGCCATCTTCATGTGAGATGCCCTCTCCGCAGGAGGATGGTTTCTGCTTGCTGTGAACTAGAAGCAAACTGTCTGACTATCTGACTCCAGGGCACAGCCACTTCCTTCCTGCTCTCCCCTTGCCCAGCCAGCTTTTTGCAGACTGCTCCCTGTCTGAGCAGAGGATGAGGAAGAGGCAATGCCTTGGCTAGGGCAGCACTCACTTGTTCTGTACCTGGACCAAGCAGCCCCCACCACCAGTCAGTGCTGCTCTTTTGGCAAGGAATGGCTCATCAGCAAAATATTTGAGATGGTTAAGATTATTTTGAGATTACTTCTTTCCACAGCAGAAATTACACTTCTGCTTTAGAAATATTTTGGTTTATGTGGACATATTTGCATCTGTATACTCATATACGCAATTCCAGCAAAACTCTTTGTTTTTGTTCATCTATGTAAGTCTGACACACTCCAGGAAGGAGAGAGGTGACAACCACCTAGATCTTCATCTTTGGACAGAAGCCACTTGGTGGTCTGTGATGTCAAATAAAATCTTTCAGTTCTAATCCTCTCTTCTGGCTGTAATAAAATTTGGCAATTACAGTTCAGTCCCTAGAGGGCCCTACAGGATAATACTCCACATCACAAAACAGCTGTATGTATATATTTGCCTTGAGTTGATGAGACAGACAGCTTCTATTTGGAGAAGTCACAGTAAGTAGCACAGAAGCTATCTGGTCATATTTTGCCTTGAAGAAAAAGTAACTGCAGTGAAGGAAAAGACTTTCTTCTGAAACTCGTATGTTCAAAATTCACTCACTACAGGTATCTGTGTATGTGCTCTATGAGCAAAACCTTGAGGTCTACTAGATATGTGTCTACTACGTGTGTACTTGTGATCAGTACTATCTATGAAAATCTTTTACGTGACTGCTTTTAACATTTTCAGATTATCACATTTCAAAGTGTTCAGTCACTTTTAGGGATATTCTTCAAAACTGATGGCTCATTTTAGAGAAAAATTGTAATTTTTTTCTTGTTTAGTTCCTTTTCTTGTTTGATTTTTCTTCAATTCATTTGCTGAAATAAAAAAAAAAAAAAAAATTATTTCCAGTCATTAGAAGTAACAAAAGAAGATGGTTAACTGTGCTGCCATACAGGAACAGAGAAGACTGGTGTGACATGAAGGAATTATTTAAAGAATGTAAATTTGTAGATGTATCCCCACCCCTTCCACCTCTCTTTAAGCATAGCTTGCTTTTTTCCTTGGATGTTTTTAACAAACTGTCCATATTTATACTGACAGTTGCTAACACTTCTGTGGAGAAAAAGACATCTTTAAATTTTTAAGACTCAGGAATTCAAGAAGGAAAAAATAAAATCACAATTATGCCTAAGTCTTTATTTCCAAACAGAAACTGCAAAAATATTCTATTACAGAGCAAGTAACAAGTGCAGAATTCCAAGTATGCATTATAACAGTGAAACCATTGCCTCCTTGACAAAAAAATCATTAGGCACTTAAAACATGAAAACAAAGCATAACTTAAACCAGCTAACAGATGTCTCAACAATACAACTTTATCTTGGTTTTCTGTAATAAAAGCACACACACATTTGAGGGGCTTTCCATGCCTCCTCCTAAATCCTGTGTAGACACTTCTATGTTAGGCTGTACACATGCTACCAATGTCCAAACAGACAATATCAAGCTAACATCTGAAAACATAAATAATTCAGCATTGAGAGAATTTTAGGGTACCTTTTTGGAAATAGCAGCTGCAGAGCCTGTGCTAGCAGCTCTACACAGAGTTTGGTGCTCAAGGAACACAACGATACCAGCTCCGTATCGTATCCGTATACCAGCCACAGGTAAGCTCTGCTTGGACAATGGCATTGAAGTGATTGGAACAGAAATGAATGCAAACAGTGCACCTTTTGAGAGACAAAGAAACCTCTGGGGGAAAAAAAGAAGCTACTGTGGAAATTACATTTTGACACGTCTCTGAAAAGAAGTAAACATGCACTTGGCATCCCTTAGCAATAGTTCCACGTAGAACCTTGCCATTTACCAGTCTCCTTGCTTGTATTTCTTGATCTAAATCAGAAGCAGAGGTGGTCTCTTAGCCTTGTCTTAGAAAGGTAAATCTAAGAAAAACTGTCCAAAAGACTAATGAAAATACCCTTCTAGAAGTCAGTCAGAAAGCCTTACAAATGACTTCGAGTTGCATCATTGCTATTTTAGGGTTGCATTAAGAAAACCATTGCAAATAAGTTGAGGGAGGTGATCTTCCCTTTCTACTCAGTCCCGGGGAGGCCACACCAGGAGTGCTGTGTCCAGTTCTGGGCCTCCAGTACGGAGGCATGGAGCTACTGGAGAGAGTCCAGCAGAGAGCTACAGGGATGAGTAGGAGACTGGAGCATCTCTCAGGAGGAAAAGCTGAGGGAGCTGAGCCTGTTTAGCCCGAAGAAAAGGGGATCTTATCTAAACTTATAAATATCTTAAGGGAGGGTGTCAAGAAGATGGGACCAGACTCTCTTCAGTGGTGCCCAGCAACAGGACAAGAGGCTACAGGCACAAACTGAAATACAGCAAGTTCCACATAAATACGAGGAAACATTCTGTACTGTGAGGGTACAGAGCACTGGAACACGCTGCCAGGGGGTTGTGGAGTCTCTTTCTCTGGAGATATTCAAAACCTGCCTAGACATGATCCTGTGCAATGTATTCTAGGCATCCCTGCTTGAGAAGGGGGCTTGGACCACATGATCTGTGAGGTCCCTTGCACCCTCAGCCATTCTCTGTCTGTGTGAGTGATTATATAAATTTCCCTGCAGCTTACTCTGGTAGAATAAAATGCAGTGAATATTTTAAAATAAATTTAATGCTAGAAGAAAAGAACATAAAGAATATTAACATAAAGAATAGATCTGAAGCTACTATATAAAATGTGCATACAAAACACACAGAAAATTCAGCTACTGCATTTCAATTTCACAGTAATTTAGGAATTATTCTGTACCATAAGCACTACCAATAAACACAATAAGAAGTAGAAAGGTTTTTTTAGGGAAACAGCTCACAGCTGAGCCAAGAGCTGAAAAACCTAACAGGATGCTTACTTGCTGTGACAAAATCTCCCTTTGTCAGGGACTAAAGTGAACACTGAAGAACTAAAAATCCATAATCTTGTCTTAGACTAGAATATCCTGTCCCAGCCATTAGCATTATTCATTCTGATGGCCTCTTGCCATGGAACCATGAATTAATGGTGCAATCATTAAAATACTTCCATCACTCAGTTTTCTGAGATGTCTCCCTCAGTGGAAAGAAGCAAGAAGAAATAGGAAGAAAAAGAAACCAGAAGACAAAACAGTGTCAGGTGCAGCAACTTATGTGGCATATTATTCTGCTAAATCTACCTCAGAATTTAGCAAAAGGCTAAATTATTGATTATTTATTTGATGGCAATGCAAAAATGACATTCCTTTGTGTATTAGACGAGGAATAAAAGAAGCTCCAGCAGTTCTGGTATCTGCAATAGAGAAGCACTGCTGGAGTGTTTTCATCCTTAAATCAGTGTGTGCCAACACTGGGCACTGAAGGGCAGTTACTACTCACACACAGGGATGTTAGCTCAGTAAATTGTCATACATCACAGTAATAAGTTTAATTAATGCATGAAGCTCCTTGGTCTACAGCAAATTCAGACTGATGTAATCCTGATGGTTTAAGCTCTTGGCATATTGCTCAAATTTGCTTGACATGAAGAGCGTGCTGAGACCACTGTCCTGGCTGGACTGGTGCATGGCCACCCCAAAACAATGGGTAGTTCCCTTGTGAGCCAAGGCTCAGGAATAGGAAAGCATTCTGCAATGTGACTTGAGGAAAGAGACTACTAAATAACAGTAATAGTGCCTTTGTTTTGTGGTATGCTGCAGATCTTTTTATGCTCTGTTTAGCCATTATTATAATTTAGAGCCAATTAAGAAACACTTAATATGAGCCTGATGAAAACCTGGAACAAAGCTTAATATAAATTTCCCACTCATTGTGCCTTGTAGCTGAAAGCCTCAAATGATTTCTCCAGAGTATCCCAAGCGATGAGCAGCCTTTAGAACTTTGAAACTTTGAAACTCAGAGAAGGATGACTTTCCTCCCTAAAATGATACGATCTGAAATCAAGAGAGCCAGGCTTTATGGAGTAAAAGCACAGCTTCGGTGCTATTCTTGACTAGCAGACCTGGAGAGGAGAAAGACCAGCTGCTGAAGCATGGTCTTTCTTTTACATGAAGATAAAGGATTACCTGGCTGTGAATATTTGCAGCTAAGATGTATTTAATCAGCAAATTCATGTGTAAGAAATTTACTGCTTCCAAGGATTACAGCACACAAGTGACTAATCAGCTGTTTGAAATAAAGCTGTTTCAGAATAAAGCACTCCACAGGATAGTTCTTGGGCTTGATCTTGCACATATCTGTGCACACAAGTGGACATGGTCTTTACAGACCTGAGATCCCCTGGAGGCACAGCTGTGTGCATCTTCAGGATCTCACTCCACAGATTTGTCACAGGAGAGTGACAGGACAGAGAAAGATTTCCAGATCAAACATTCTATGAACATGGCCATTTCTGGCTGCAGTTCTACTACTGAGTCCACAATGGGTCAAGGTCTATGTGATTAATTAACCCAGACCAACTAACAGATCCAAACATTTGCACTGTTCAAAATCAAATACCACATAGCAACAGGATTCTTTTATTTTTATCTGGCAGTGTGGGGAGGCCACAGAAGGTGCTGGGCCATCTGGATCACTAAGTTTCTCTTCCTGAATCACATAGGATAGAGAACTTTGTCAAGAAGGGCAAGCTGCCAGATGTCTCACTATCATCCAAAGGATGGGAAATCAAAGTGAGATTAACTGCTCTCAAAACTGCCAGCCTTGCTCAGCCCTGATCTCTGCAGATGTTGTTTGAGATGAGCAGAGACTGAAAGCACAGGTGTGCTGAATTGCATGCAAGGTTGTGCAAGCTTACTGCCAGTGAACTGAGAAATACTATTTCCAGCCAAAGTTCTTCATTTCTGAACACACTAATGGTGGGTGACCACTCTGTGCTGCCGTCCTGCCCCCCAGAAGCCTGTCACATCCCCAGCAGTGCCACCTCCCAGCTTGGCTGAGGCTTCAGGGGACGGCTGGGCCTACTCAAGAGCTGTCTGGCACCAAAAGGGCCCCGCTGCGTTCCCCTCCTTTGCTTTGACTCTGAAATTCCCATGGCTCTGTTGGCATGAGACAACTGTCTTTGTTGCCAGGTTAGGTTTTGCCAGCTTGAAGTGCCAAAACGGCTCAGTGCAGGAGCAAGCCAGTGCCAGAGGCCACATGGAGGAAGGGCTGAAGCACAAGGGGACTGGGCCACAGAGCCAGCCATCACTGTTTGAGTTGCCATGGAGCTACAGCCCAGATTTTAGCAGCTCAGGTCAGGCAAGGTGAATATCCCACCACTCTGCCTTCTCCGAGACTGAAAACCAAGCAATCTTAAATGCATTTTGCTGTGCTGTGTGCATAGCAGCTTTTGATTCCTGGCCATACAGAACCACTGCAAACACCACACAGAACTACATAATGTTCCCCTGAGGGAGATGAAGTAACCAGCTCCTGGCAGCACAGGATCCTAGAGGAAAACGCAACACTACAGATTTGGAGGAGAAAAAGGAATAAAAGTAGACAAGCAGGATGTAATCTAAGGATGCTGCGAACTTGTCATGTGCAAGGACACTGTCAGCCTCTGCAAAGGTACAGTGGAAATATTAGCACATTGTTGGTGCTTCTATCTTTAGAAAACTATTTAATCTCTGTATTCACTCCACAGTGTGTGACCACACGGGAGGCTCACAAACCTGAGAAATGATTATTCCTCAAATGGAGGAGAGGAGCTGAAAAGCCCTTCCTAACCCTTGGTCAAGAGTCCTCAATCAAAACTGCTCTCGGCTCATTCTTGCAAAAATGTCACAAACATTCCCAGCCAGGTACAAATCCTATTTATTCATCATTAACCTGGCACAGATGTAAAATAAATGAGAAATAATTTGTTCAGCTGTCAGAGAAAACATCTTTTACCGCAGTGACTGGGATTCAGCAAGTCTTGATTAATCTAACTGGACCTTGTCACAGAGAGACGCTGCTGTTAGCTGCCCAGACTGTGCACAAATTAACAAGAAGTAGCCATCAAGCACACAGCAGCAAGGGCTGTAATAAAACCAAGTGTGAGATCTGCACTCCTCTGATGGGAAGTGGATGAGATGAACATCACATAATAGCTTCGTGTCTGGAGCAAGGCCTGAGAAAGCTACATTAAAAACACATTCTGTACTCCACATAAATCGCTGGCAGCTTAGAGACCATAAAGGAGCGTGCCTTCAGGTCACTGGCAAGTTTAAACTTTGCTAAAAACACAAAAAAGTCAAGGTGTCTGTCCATGTCATGGAACTTTGTTTTCTCTCATTTGTGACTGATCCATTAAATCCTTCAGTTTAGACATGTTTTGTCGAGGAAACTGGAAAAAGTTTCTTCTTTTCAGCTACATCTCTCTTAAAATATATTCCAGTAAACTTTCGACTATGTGGTACGAATATCACAGCTGCACAGAAATGTTCCAGACACACGGTAACTCCAACTCTTCGTGGTGTGTCATGGTACACTGTATAGATTTAATCACTGAGATAAGGTAATACAGTGCTATCAAATACCTTTGCAAAAAATTGTTTCTCAACTTCTCTACTTATACAAAATCAGGTTTTCCACTATACTTATGCTGAGTAGTTCATCAGATTTAGTCTGAGCACCTCTTGTGATGAAAGGCTGAGGGAGCATCACCCCTAAGTACATACAAAGGTGAGTGCCATGCTGCGTACTGTCCTCTTCCTACACAAAGCACAGCAAGAGTCCAGGGCTATAAAGACTGATCAGGGATCTACCACTACTGCCTAGCTGCAACCACAACATCCACATTACTAAACTAAGGCTCCGACAGGTGCTTATTACAGCTTAAAAATTTCAGCATTTCAGAAAATGGAGCTCTTGCCTGGACATAAAGTCTGCTCTGATTTACATGGCAAGAAACATTCTCAAGCACAGAGGACAGCTGTATGCCTCTGTTAGCAAACCCTCCTTGTCTCCAAACAGAACAGTAGTTCTGACTCTGAAACTCTTTAATGCTCTGCTGCACATGTGGCACTGATATCTCCCTGGGCTGAGCTCAAGAAAATGGAGCCAGCCAGGACAGAAGAAAAGAAACAGTTTTGGGAAGGAATGAAAAAAATCTTTGGAGTCCTCTGAGATAATAATCCACAGGCTGAACAGAACACAACAAGAGGGGAAATGCTACACAGTCGAGATCACCTCACTGCATGACACTAGGCAGGAATAAGTTACAGTCTTCGCCTGAGTACAGGTATTTTGTCTCCTGGATGAAATATCAGGTGGTTCTCAATCTCCGTTGTTTCTATCACTCAAAGTACGAGTACACCACTTTTCACAGCTTCATTACACTCAGGTACAGTCTACGTGAGTGATTTATAGCATAGAAGAGCTCTTCTTGGAGTAAATTTATGTTCCATGTGTAATTGGGGTCTTGCAGCAGGCAATCATCCACCACACTCGTAATGTGGATGCAAAGTCTAACAGCAGCTAGCTCTGCGTGAGTGGCAGATGCCGTGGCCAGAAACTGGCACAAATTCCACTGCTAGTGAGGACAAAACATGGACGTGTGGTGCTGGAACCAGAACGGTCTCAGTGAATCAAGCCCTTGTGCTCGCCTCTTCCAGCCACCAGCTGGTAAGGCAGCTGTGCCCATCAGCTCAATTATGACATCTTTGCTTCTCTTAAAAGCCCTACCAATATTCAATGGTCCACTTGTGTATCGGTGGTGTCATTCAACACCCCAAAGAACTACCTTTTTTTTAAGTCTTGTTTTGCAAAAAAATGAACTTGGTGCTGATATACGTAGCTGGGTTTAGGGACACTTTTGGGTAGGGGTAGTGAGATTCTGATATCATCTTGGAAATGGATCAAAATGCTGAACATTTCTCAGCTAACAGACCTGCAACAGTAATGACTGATTCAAACATTTTTAGAAATATTTATGTGATTATAAAACTGCTGCAAGTTAAGCTTTCAAATATTACAGCAATATAGAAATGCTCTTATAAGATATCAGTCTAAAAGATATTTTATAAGGTTCAATACATTTAAGTAGGTTTTTTGAGTGTTTTTTTTTTTTTTTGCAGAAATAATCCTCAATGAGTGGAATACTGAATGCTCTGTAAACTATCAGTTGATTGGGGATTTAGTGCTACTGTAGTAAGATGAGTTTTAGTAAGGAAAAACCTGATAGTATCTGACTAAAAGGATAGGAAGGACACTTTATCTTTGATTTGATCATTAAGTAGACTCAAAAAAAAAAAAAGCCTCTTGCAACAGAAACTGGTTACTACAATTCTTTTTTCTGCAGTAAAAAAATGTAAGCAGTAATATACCAGCAGCCACAGCTAGAGGAACAAGTGTCTGTAGCTCCCATTAACGTTAATGTGATTCTTTATTTCACTTGTGCTCATTGCAGAATGTTGTTCCACTGGACCACATGGAAACTTTAAGCACAAGAACTGCATGGGGTTTTAATTAAGCGACTGTGGTTTTCTTTCTCATATGTCCCAGAATAGGAGAAGAGTTTGGGGTTGGCTCTAAAAGAAATGCTCTCCTAACGATGCTCAGTGCAGTTTCTTTATCTGTAGTCACATAGGGAAAGGTGTTATGCTAGGTGAAAAAGAAATAGAAAAAATGGTAGGTCTGGTACAGATCATTTTTTCTAGTGAATAGTCCATCTCGTATGTCAGCACAGATATGGATCTGGGATTGTAGGAATGTGTGCAAAGTCATGCCCTACCAGGACTTTGGGGAATGCAGCATGAAACCCAGTTAACTGTCCTCATTTGGAGTTGAACTGGAGCTTATACAGGAATACAAGCAAGAAGAGGGGTTTAAAAATAATTATACAGCTCTGGTTCCTTAAACACTTCTTCACAAAATTAACATAATTCACAGGAGTGATCCCATTGCATCTACAGCATTACTCACTGGCCACAGAATTAAAGCACATGAACTACTTGACTATCTCTAACCTGAGGGATTTTTTTTTTTTTTTCATTTGTGCACCCTGGGACAAGCTAAGAGTGACTTAGCTCTGAATTAATTACTCCACTGTAGCTCTTTTCATCATCTTTCTCATGTATACAAACACTAGTGTGAGTAAAGCATTCACTGCCAACTTGGGCAGCTACCACACAGCAGCTATTGCCCATGTTCCATGATACTGATTAAAACAGAGACCTTACATCAAAATAATTTAATGATACTTTAAGAAGAAAAACATTATGAACATCATATATTGCCACCATCCTGAGATTGTGCTTTGCTACAATTAAAACCACAGTCAGAAGTTTCAGAATTTACACATAAATGTTATTTTGTATTAAAAAAAGAATACTTAAGAATCAGAAATGTAGCAGTCAATGTGTGAAAAATCCTTTTCTCCCCAAATGTAAAATATTTATCTATTGTAATGACGCAGTTTACAGCTCACAAAATCACATCAGATCAAATCCAACATCGAGTTGCTAAGATATACACAAATTGTCTCCTTTGGATCATCACCCTGGAATTAAAACAATAAAACATGTTACTGATATTATTAGTACAGTAGGAAAAGCACTTTTTATATTCAAAACCAGCCAATAGCTTATTCTTCTGTGTATGTATCTCACCTTCTTCATGTGCTTTTTCAGCTTTATTACAAACTGGAGGTTGCTGACATTTATTACACAGGCTCACAAAAGTCTCCTGGCTAAGCTGGGCTGCCAGTGCCCAATCCAGCTCAAGCATCTGCTCTTTCTAAAGGAGGAACGCTTCTTTCCAGCACCCCACCTGCACCACCCTCTGCAGCTTTCTAACATGAACAGGGCTGGGCGCAACCACATCCACTGCTAATCTGAACACGGGTAGCCTTTAAATTGTATTATCTTAATCATACTTTGAAACAGCTAGAGAATGAATTTATTCTGTTTATTCAACAGGCTAGTTCTGCTGCTATAAAACACAATAAAACCCTCCTAAATCTGTACAGATTTTTTTTCCATTTGATTTAACATCTAATGTAAATTCTAATCTGATTTAATCTTTTTTTTTTTTATAATCTGGTGGGGTTTAAATAAACAGAAGCAACTAATCTCCACTTGTTTCGTTACTGACATTATTCTTATTGCACTTAGCTCAGTGGCTGAACACATGAGCAAAATGTATACTTTAAAGCTATGTGGCAGGGGCACTAAAGCAGAAGACCTTTTTTTTAATGCTGCACACATCTAATAATTTGATGCTGGATAATATTTGGGGAGGCTGAAATTTAGCTGCCTGGCAGGAATCCAGATGTGTCCTTATTTTCAAAATGTGATATTTTTCTCCTTAAAAGTAAACTGCGATGTAGCTCACGTGTCTCCAGCTACACTGAGACACTGCAAGGATAAAAGAATTCCAGTAGAATTTAAGCTCATATTGGTATCCTACAACTATAAATGGGCTTTTTATAACAATTATATTTATAAATAGATTATTTATAATGGTATTTATAACTGATTTGCATTTCCAGGAACTTTTAATATTAACAAAATACTACATGCTGGCAGGGTGGCATAACCCGGTTATGTTTGATGAGAAGAGGATCACGACTAAGGAGGCAGGCAGCCACCTGCTTTGCACGATGCTGCCCAGCTAGCTCCACCTCAACTGGAAGGCTGCATGACTTCTCTCCCTGTTACAAATAGATGGCTTTTCTTCATCTGCTTGCAATTAAAAACCCAGACCCAGCTGTTACTTTCCAGGTAACACACAGTCACACTCAGCTGAAGGTTCAGCAGCCCTTACGCTCTAGCCACCAGCATTTCCCTGCTCAGCCTCTCCTCCTGCAGCACCTTCTGCTCAGACAGTTGAGCACTATTCCCTGCCCCGGGCTCAGGGAGTCTCAGTTCCATTCTTATTCACCATGGTTCTTTTCTGCTGCTTAACGCTGCCGTGCTGTATGTCAAAGCAATACATACTCATCTTCCCCACTGTCTCTCTCTAGCAAGCAGAAAACCTGATGGTTTCTTGGTCAGATATTGTTTGCATTTTAACCAGGCTTCTGAGCCATCAAATTTTTGCCAGTCTGATTAATTTATCATCTGGCATTTTTTCTAATCAGATTTTTCTCTCTATTTTTAAACAGGATTCAGGCCATTTCCCCGCCCTGAGCCCATGTTTACTTGAAGCTAATGACATGCCTTTCAGGCTTATCAGGTTAAAGCAATGAACAAACAAGACTTCTTCCTTCAGCTGCAGGGCCATAGCAAAAATGATTCTGTAATTTAATAAAAAATAATAAAGATCATTATTTTAATTACATTTTGAGATTTTGCTGATGTCCCATTTCCCATCTTACAATCTGCGATAGGTATGCATCTACTTTTGCGAAGACATGCATTTCTGTTGAGCACAATCTTAACAGTGCGGGAGCGGATATTAAGGCTGATGGAGTTTCCCACATTGTTCAGAACCAGTTCTAAAGGACTCTCACACCTGACAGTCCCTTCTATCCAACAAGCAAAGTGCACCTCTGCAATGGCAAGAATGGCAAGCAACACTGCAGAAAATATTCATTGGGATGCAGGTATGCTCTCCCTGTGGTGTTCCCTCCCTGCTATCTGCTTGCAATGCAGGTGCTTGTAGCACAGCACTTCTTATTCATCTACTTCTTATTTACAGCAGCAGACTTGTGTTCCAGTAACATGTGAGGGAAATTCTGCCTGAGACCTTCGTGGACACCCAGTGATATAAGGAAGCTTCAGCTACCCACTAACAAGGAAGTGTGGGGAGCAAGAGTAACATTAAAGAGAAATTGAAAAGAGAAATGAGATTGTTCAGTTTTTAGAAAAAGTCATCTTCTGCAAAATATACTCTTTATAGGATTTCAATTATCTTGTATATTTGATAATAGTAGCAGAACGATAGCTCATACTGAAAGCATTTAATTTCTTTTTATTAAAGCACTAACTTTTCTCTTTGTAAATAGAAGCGATTAACACAGTGGAAAAAAATCTCAAGGCAGCACAACTTATCCTTCTGGTTGCTTTTTCCTTTACAGCTCATTTTGCAAATTTGACCACAAAAATCATTTTCAGTCTGCAAAGCATGGACAGCATTTAATTAACCCATACAGATGCTTAAACATTTTTGTGGCTTCTATCTACTTCTCTCTGGATGAAAAATTCATAAGGAGCTGCGTTTCATTTTGCTATTTGGTGTAGTTACTACAATTAAAATTACATGGAATGTCTCCAGTGATTTATATTGCAGAAATAATAAATACAATGGAAACTGCAGGATATAAACAGCTTGGCCACTAAGAAAAATACATTATGTATTTCTTAACCTTTCCAAGATGCTGCAACCTTTTGCAAGCAAAAAAGCTTACCTTAGCCACATGAAACCTCATGCACATACACCTCCTTTTAAATAATCTCCTACCATGGACTAGAGACAAGAACGGACTCCCCAGATAGGCTAGAAGGGACTTAGAAACTATTTTATTTTATGCTAATAATACATGAAAGCAGTTTATTTTTCTATTTCTTCAAAGAAACTTACACCATAAAAGGTTGTGCCTTTTTGGTATTAGCAATCAGCTAGTTTAAAACTTAGCAGTCTCTGACTACAAACCAACTGCGAATGTATCTTTGACAGCATGTTTTCTAAATAGCATCAAAAGGTACTTTCAAACATATTTCACAACTGAGCCATGAAAAAAAAAAAGCCTTTAGCTTTCAAACTTTCTGGCTTGAGCAAGATGATGCTATTTTAGCTTACTGAAATAGAAATACAGTAGTAGGATTACATCGGTCCAATTAAAGTCCACTGCATGTGGTGGTTTTACTGTACAGTTCACTTACTGTTATATTAACTTGAACCCTCTGGGAAAACAGAGTTGAAAGGCAAATCTGATGACAGTATTCTGAACTGGGGAATTTCTGAGTTAGCTTAGAAAATGAAGAAGTACAGGCACAGAAACAAGCTACCCAGGGCAGTGGTCACAGCCACAGGCCTGCTGGAGTTCAAGAAGCTTTTGGACAATGCTCCTAGACATTGGGTTTGCATTTCAGGTGGTCCTGTGCGGAGCCAGGAGTTGGACTCAGGGACCCCTGTGGGTCCCTTCCCTTGAGACATTCTATGGTTCTATTCTAAGTGTCTACACAAATAGGGAAAATCAAGATTGAAAACATGCAGACAAATATTTTCAAAGTCATCTGTAACCTGTACGTGGTAAAATGGGTGAAGGTCAGGGGCCAGACTGTTTGCTGTATTTCTTTAAGGAAGTGCACAGAAGGCAGAGGACCAAGGGGAATGGAACAGTTTGAAAGAACAGAGAGGGTATGACACTTCACCCTGTATTTGTAACTCCCAGATTCCAGGTTCCTTCAAGGTAAAATGCTCAGCAAGATCTGCTGTAGTGTACGGCAGCTTCTTCACTGCTGTCCACAAGCTGCTCTCCAGCCCAGGGCTGAGACAGCATACTGCTCTAAACAGATCTTTCCCTAATAAGAGGGAATGAGAGGGAATAAGAGTGCATACACATGCTAGTCCTACATGGGGCCAACTTAATCCTTACTTTGGCCTCTGTATATACCTGGAAATACTATGTCAGGATTAGATGTCTTCTCTTGTTGATTACAGTACAGGACTGCCTTAAATAAAGTGATTCACAAAGGACGTTGGTTCAAACCAAACATAGGTTGATGGAAACATTTATCTGAGATGAGGAGACACTACTGACTGACTGTGAATTGCAGTGATACTGCGTGTTTAGCTATCCTCCCATCTAAAGTTCACACTTAGAAAGCATTTCTCAGCTCTGCAGTATATTATATATATCCAATCTTTTTCATGAACTCAACATTTGTTGATTGTAAGGTAGAAACATCTCCTTAAGGAGATGTTTTGCTTTGATACATGACTTAAATAAAGACATTTAATGTCATAGGAATGTGACCTACCTTTTTAGTCTGATTCACATTTACCAAACTGCAACTTCAAAATGCCTTTGCCATGAAGCTGAAGGATCTGGTTGTATTCTTTGGGCATTGCATGGAAACCTGGTTTGGGCAGCTGATTGTCGTAATAGTGGTGGCTGATTGGCATCTTTTCTGTGGATTTTGAGAAAGGCCAGAAGCCGTAAAGCTTCACATTCTCACACAGCTCAACAGCAGCACTAGTGATCATAAAACCAGATGACAACCGGTAGGCTTTCACACCCTTAGTTCTCCAGAACTGGGCAAGACTTTTCAGATAGGTGGGGTGAAAAAATATTGCCCTTTGGGTTGCTTTGAACTCTTGCAGAGTGTGATAGACTTTAAAAGAAGTAGCTGTGTTGCTTCTGAAGGAAAATGCTGGCAATAAAAGGAAAGCATCTCCATAGACCGCAACGTTCTCCACAAATTCCGTCTTCTTTTCATTTAGTTTGTTGTATCTGCCAAGTACAACATTTTAGGAAAAGAGTGAATGGAATACACTATGAAGTAAATATATTACAGACCAAGACTGTATAACGGCACTTGCATATAGGAGTTGTAAACTCTTGTGTACCAGCTCAGCTTGTCTACATTGTGAGTTTATGATAATCTGTTATATCTTGTCACATGCTGTAAGGAAAAATCTGGCTCTTTTGTATAATAAGAACATATTTCATATGATTGATTTGGCAACACAGGGGTTACTTGAGAAGAAAAATTCACTGCTAATGAGACTAGGACCTGTTTACAGAAGTGGTTGATTCAAAAAATTTTGAAGGAGGATTCAAAAAAAAATTATATATCCTCTGCTTAAGGATACTTCCCTAATGGTACGTACTACATGTATCTGTGAAAAGTGTTTCTTCCACCAGCATGTATACAATAACCCCTCTTCAAACCTTGGGTGTCTGCCTTGTGTGGAAATACTATTATGCACATGAGCAGTCTTGAAGCATTAAAGATGAGCTGGTGCTCAAGTTTTGCAGGGTTTTAGTTGCTTTTGACATGCTTTTAAAACAGCTGAAATATAGGTGTGTCTATTTATCTCCTTTGACAACAAAGGGAGCAATGGTGTTCTAATTTAACAGATGAAGAAGATTTATCCTCAGTTGCTTTGGTTCCCCAGCAGTCAGCAAAGAGACATTTTTCCCACCATTGAATAATGCAGTGCTTCCAAATACTGAACTTTTCAGAGTGATACAAGACACAAGGCTGCCTCTCAATTAATTTTATAGATCTTAGTTGTCTGAATCGTCTGAACACATGGCACTTGCAAAAAGTCCTCTTTTTCTGGCAGCTGCCCAAGTGAGCAGTGTGCTTTCACCTTTTATGGGTTACCAGAGATCACTGTTCATGAATGGCTCTATTTCCAGAAAATGGAAAAAGTATTTTCATTTCTCTTAGCAACTTGAGCTTGTTCAAACTCTCTTCTCATGCAGAACTTCCACACAGAGGACAGCAGCTACTGCTATTTTCATTCAAAACTCTCACTGTAGTTAACAATTGCCTCTTGCACAATTGAACCCGTGCAAAGAGAGATAGAACCAGTCTCAGTCTGAAGGGATTTAAACTTACAGCTTCTGCTTCTCAGAAAAATCCCATTATCAGCAGGCTCTGAAACAGAATGAATGAGAGACTCTCAGCCCTTCCTGCTCAACCTAGTCCCCTGTGTATCTAAGAGCTATGTAGTGAAAGCAAGCAAGAGTCCTGAGCTTATTGCTAAGGGTGAACTTCTGCCCTCTCTTCCCAGAATTATCTTTGTTTCTACTCAGTGTAATATGTATAAAAAGCCTTCAGGTCAGAATCGAGATGTCTGTACTTCCTTCTTAGCTAGAAGCCTGAACTTACTTTCCTTTCAAGTGTTGCTGCTATAAGGTGCGGTGTAGCCCAGCTTCATTAGGACACACAAGAACTGTGTTTGTTTCCTGCAAGAGAGTCTGTTAACTTTTTGGCTTGCCTGGCCCACACTGAGTGAAGAGGAATTGTCCTGGGCTGATGTTTTGGTTGTTGCTGTGCAAGGAGTGCACACCCAGGGCCAGGCCTGGTTGCTCTGCGTGGAAGAGATGCTACCATGATGGCATGGGGTGAGCTGCCGGACAGGCTGGGCTGGACAGAATGCAGTCTGGGGGCCAAGGGTTGGACAGGCCTGGAGTACAAGAGGTAACATCAAACTAACTCAGTACTGAAACACAGAATTAGAAATCAAAATGAGTTAAGTAAGAACAGGACTCTTAGATGAGAAAACAAAGATAGCTCTGCTAATTGCAGGTTGCTTCCTTGTCCTTTCCTCCTTCAAAAGCTTTAAAAGTCTTCTCTGACTATTTAAATAATCATTTTTTTCAAATCCTAAAGGCCTCTCATAATCTTATATCATCCTCACACAGGCTTAATTCCTATTTCCTTCAGTGCAAGTCCTATTAACTTCAAGGTGGCTTAATCTGGCTAAAAAAATGAGTGTACCTGTGGCAGGGGACTATGGTCAAGGTCACAGAAATCATGCACTAGGTCAGCAGTCACCAGTCACCAGTGAAGCGGAGTCACTGGACCAACTTTTCTTTTCTCAGATTTTAGTGCACCCCCACTAACATCAATGGGCTAAATCTATTTTGGGGCAAGCTATAATTCATATTCATTTGTGTTAAAAAGGGCTTGGTAGCCATCGAAGCAGTTAACTTATAGCAAAAAAAATCATTTTATATCTTGAAACAATGGCAAATGCCTATTAGTCATTTCTATGCTTACTGTACCTTTTCTTCTGTCTTCTAAGAAAGCAGAAAAAATCAAAACAAGCTTTGCCTGATGTCTATTTGACAAATACTGACACGACAGACAATGAGACACAGTAAGATCAGTAAGCAGTATATAACATGCCACGGCAGTCCTTTTCATAGATAAGCTGCAGCTCCAGACTGCTGAAGATGTCTGAAGACGTTGGATTAGTCAGTCTGGATGTATTAGATTTTCTTTTCATCAAGGAAGTAAAAAAAAAGTGACCAGCATGGATTGAGTAAACAGATTGCAGAAGTTGGGTGTCTGTTTAGGAAATATCCTTCATCAGAACAGCTCTTCAGCACATTAACTAGGAGCACGTGTTTACAGTCCTACTGATAGAGCTGGACACACATTTCCAAGCTTTCCTGATTTATTATTGTAATTCCTTTCTTACACTGGGGGGTCATAAAGGTCATGGAAGGAAAGGAAGCAGCTTGGGCTTGCAATCATCAGTTTTGCTTGGTCATAAAGTTTAGACTGGTGCCAATGAAGTAACTTGCTAATCTGGGTATTGCTGACTCCTTTCTGCTACAAAAAGGCCAAGCTTAATAGATTTCTATTTAGAATGGTACATATTTTACATGGGAACTAAAGCTCATTAATGAAGTAATTGGTATGCACTGTTCTCTGTGTTGGTATCTCAATGGATTTTTAACAAAGTCTAAATCACGTCAAGCAATTATACAATATTGCACAGAAACAGAATTTCAGTATTACTTACTTCTGAGCTATGATACTTGGATTAACCGTCACAAGGTTTGTTTTATTGCCGACATCTTTGCTAATGCTTCCCATTGTTGGAGGGAGGTTACACCTGAAATTGAGAAACATTTATTTAAGCAGATGCCCATTAGAAATGCTTCACAGTATTTATTTGCAAATTCCTCTCTTGTGCAGTGACACTTTGATGTCAGCTCCCAGGGATCCCGAAGTACTTTACAAATATTAAATAAGGCTTACAGCACTAGCACTTTTGGTAAAAAAATAATAATAATAATAATCTACCTTACAGATGGTGAAAATAGGGCATAGAGAGCTCATTTTCATAAATCATCTCACAAATCAGAGGCACAGTTAAAATCCCATAAGGAGACAGTCTATGAATGCCCTATGTTAGCTGTCTGAAAATATTGCACCTCTTACCTAAACAATGCATTTAATCTGCAAAGTTTTCTATTATTTTCTGTCTAAAAGACTGATTGATACCAATCCCTCAGTTGGCACAGCAATGCTGATGGCTGCTTCATGAGATAATAGCGGAACTTGCCCAACTGCAGAAAGAGTGGTTTCGGTTATAAGGTAAAGGAGATATTCTTTTGAAGTCACACATTTAGGTTTAGCATGTTAGCATACAGAATTCCCACTTGTATTAAGATCAGTTCTCTAATTGGAAAGATTTTTTTTTAATTATTTGAAAAGCCCATATATTACTCAAAGACAGGAAAGGAAACAAAGTCAGCGAGACCATGTGATTGGTCATCATTGAGAGAAGTATTTTGGTTAGTGTTTCCTTGCAGAAACAATAATCTCTCACTTGCACTGGAAGAGTGGGCCAAACTTTGCTCTGAATTTGCCTATTTTTCTCCACATTCTACAGAGAGAGCTGAGGAAACAGGATGAGGCTCTGAACAACCTGATCTAACCATAGACATCATAGAATGACTTGGGTTGGAAGGAACCTTAAATATCATCCAGTTTCAACCCCCTGCTGTGGATGGGATTGCCATCCACCAGATGAGGCTGTCCATGGCCCCATCCAGGCTGGCCTTGAGTGCCTCCAGGGATGGGCACCCACAACTCTAGACAGCCATGCCAGTGACTCACCACCCTCCGAGTAAAAAATTTCAACATATCTATCCTAAATCTCTCCTCTTTTAGTTTAAAGCCATTTCTCCTTGTCCTGTCATTATCAGACCACATAAAATGGAGGTCTCCCTCCTACTTTTAAACTCCCCTCAATTTCTGGAAGACCACAATGAGGTCTCCCCAGAGCCTTCTCCATGCTAAACAAGCTCAGCTCCCTCAACCTTTGTTCATAGGAGAGGTGCTCCAGCCTTCTAATCATATTTGTAGCCTCCTCTGGATCCACTCCAACAGCTCCACATCTTTCTTGTGTTAGGGACTCCAGGCCTGGAGGCAGTACTCCAGATGGGGCCTCACAAGGGCAGAGTGAAGGAGGACAATCCCCTCTCTCTCCCCGCTGGCCACCCCTCTTATGAAGCAGCCCAGGATACAGTTGGCCCTCTGGGTTGCCTGCACACACTGCTGGCTTGCATCTAGCTTTTCATCCACCAGAACCACCAAGTCTTTCTCTGCAGGGCTGCTCTCAATGAGTTCTTCTCCCAGTCCGTATGCATATCTGGGATTGCCTTGGACCACGTGCAACACCTTGCACCACTTTGCAAGCCTTTCCAGGTTCCTCTGGGTGGCATTCCTTCCTTCTGTTGTGTCAAACGAACCACCCAGCTTGGTGTCATCAGCAAACTTACTGAAAGTGCACTTGATCCCACTGGGTGTTGATCACACCTGTTCATTGCAGGGCAGTTGGACTAGATGATGTTTAAAGGCCACAGATCCCTTCCAACTCAAACAATTCAATGATTCTATGAAAAATTTCTTAAATCTGATGCTCACAGAAGACAAATACTGGGGCAGTTAAGTAACTGCATTAGTGACCCAACCTATGACTAGGTAAACCCACTGGCAAAAATAAACATGGTATTTAACAACAGACTTGTTTTTATTTCAGAGGTTTTCTTTTACTCTCTTCTCCTTATTACAAAAAAAAAAAAAAGTTCCCTCTCCTTAAGAGAGTTAATTGAAAAGAAATATCACTTTCTCAGATAATCAAGTTTCACATTATTGGAAAGGTATCCTTGTAATTCTGGATCATATATGTATCCACAAAATCCCTTCTTTACTAAGGAAGCAGAGTCCTTAAATCTATAAAGCTGAAGGAGTATCCTTTGAGAGGTAGATCTCTCCTCATTGCTACAAACTGGCATTGGCATGCTTCCAAGCCTGCCAAACTTGTAGAAATGCCCAACAGCCTTCAGAGAGATGAAGCAGCTCTTACCTAAACACAAAGTCAGAACGATCGATTTCAGCTCCACAGCTGGAATTTTTCAGAATGCCTCCATTTCCAACCACTGCACAGTTCTTGAAGGGATAAACTGAAAGAGGAGAGGACTGCAAACAAATAAAAAGACACAGTGTATGCTTAATAAATTTTTTGATTGTTTCTTTGTGTCTTCAGTCATTTGTCCTTGCAGCTTTAATCTCGTAAATCCCAGTGAAAGCATTCACCATTTAGCAGACAGCATTGCCAGGCACAGACGACCAAAAGCCAAAAATAGTCACCAACAGACTGAAAACCGCTACTTCTGTCTTCAGTATTTTGATGGTACAGTATTAGACCATTAAAACAGGATGAATATAATTTAAATTTGTATAATGAAAAAAAAAAAAAACAGTACCTGATTGAATCTTTGAAAAGCTAAGGAACTAGCTCCTAATGAAGATAGCTTAAATTCTCCCATTTTCCATTACGCTGAAACAGACCGGGAGTTGTCACATAGTCATCGACTGTGTCAGCTAATAGAAAGTTACCTTGCAAATGCTTATTACTTTGTCATCACTCAATTATATTTGAGGTAAAATTATGAATTTACTGGAACCTGAGGGTGCTGCAATGGCTAAGCATGTGCCCTGTCTTAACTCACAGCGAATCTGACTGCTAAGTGAAGCAGCTACTGTTTCTGGCTGTTCATCCTCCCTATTTCTCTTCTTGTTACAGGTTGCCATCTTACCCCGGGGAAGCTGAATGAGACATAAGTGCATCCACTTGTGAATGAGCACAGATCACAATTTAGCAAATTAATGTAAACTGTTGATTATTTCAGTTGATATTAATTTAGTTGGTTTTATCCCAGGGTCTCCAAAACATCTCATACATCTCATTCAGTCTCTCCTGCTATGGGAGCACAGACATTCAATAGAGAAGGCCAACGGCAGGGCTATTTCAACTGCAGAAACTGAATCTACATGCAAAAGTGAGTCAAAACTTGCTTACACAAAGCATTATCCCTCTTCATAGTCTCAACAACTTGCTTTAAGAAAGGCACAAAGGGGAGCTGTAATCAACAAGGTAAAAAGAGCAGGGAAAATGGCAGATGTCATGTTGCCTGGCAACGTATCATTAAACATGTTCAAATATCTTGTTTAATTCTGAAAAGACAGTAGGAGAACACACAGGACAGGCAATTGTGGCTACCCTAGCAAACATACATTAAAAAATCCTACACTTTTTCTTTCATTTGGAACCACTGTCACCTCCTCCATTTCTTTAGTGATTCACAGCAGCATAAGAAAGCACTAGGCTCATCACACAAATCAGGATTGCCAAAGAGGGGTAAGAGGGCTCCCATTCACTGCTAGTTTGCAAAATTAAGTACATCTTTATGCCCCTCTGTTGTGGTTCCTCATATCTTCTCTGTGGCCATACAAGTAAAATCAAAGGATGGCACGTGGTGTGTACCCACTAAATCCTCTCTCCTGAGCAGGGGAATGCTTACTCCTAATAGCTAAGATACTGGTCTGTACAGGTTAGGAATAGGACATTCTGTCTTTGAATTCCCAGAACAGTTTCTCCACTGCTGAGACACAGGCCCATAAGGAGGAAGTGAGATTTTCTCCGTATTGTTGAAGGAGGGTAGCCACTTCATCCATCACTGTTTTCTTCATTATCTTTCCAGAGCACTGCTGTAAGTGTGCTGGGATATGATGATGGTGTGCTCCATACAAATTTCTGCCACAGATTGCCAGCACCTGACATCATCTGGATCTTGGGATAACTGATCCTTGTCCAGGTCAATATTATACATCACCTCCAGCATGGCTAATTCCCTCAGGTACTAGATACGTTTCTCCACAGTGGTCCATTTGCCTGGGAAATGTACCATGTCTTCCCTAGGGTGAAGGCTTGAGTCCCTTTTCCAATTACTTTGTTAATGACCCCTTCTCTAGAAAGGGTTCCCAGCTGCCTGGCTTTTATGCCCGCTAAGACCAGGCTACTGGCCCCATTATTCCACAATTGGAGCAGCCAGGTGACAATACGATCGCCTGAATGACAGCTGAGGTCTTTTCACATATCTCACAGTTCACCCACAGTTAGGAGGTCAGACTTTTATTGTCTCCTTTATGAATGCTGATTCTTTCTCCTCCTGTCCTTATGATAGCCCTGCTTCATCTTCTTCCACCCTTGTTTTATTAGGATTTTCTTTCCTTACTGAATGAGTTGACTTTTGCCATTTTTTTGCCTTTTGTATAGGGGCAACTGATACTGGCACAGGTTGGTTCTCCAGTTGAACTAGAAGGCCTGTCAGAGAGGTTGGAGTAATAGCTGGGCCTACTGCATTGTCATCAAATCCAGAGACCTCTTTCCCTTTAGGGTGCTGTATAGCGTTGAACACGTTTCAGTAAGAATGGACCAGGTCCCAGCACACTGCAGTGATTTTTGCCTCTCTAGGATTGCCAAGGCAATGGCATACCTCTTCCAAATTTTTCAGGATTCTGCAGTTGTTCAGAGGTGAAATTCCAAAACACTGAGGGTGCCCACTGCTTTAGGTACCCACCCATATCAACCCACACTCCCAGCCACTCATAACTATCCAGCCTTGGGGCAGACCTCTGGAGGATATTCATAAATAGTTGTTTAACCTTAAACAAAATCTGAAACACGTTAAGTAGGCATAGCATTAGGAGCATACTGATTTGAACATTACCACTTGTCTCCACCATAGCCTGGCTCCCTGAGGAGACCAAGTAAAGAGTGAAATTATTAATAGTTTCCAAGATACGGTTTCCAAAGCATGAAGATTACTGAAATATCAAATACAAATATCAGGTTAGTTTCCCAATCAGTGTTACAGAAAACGATAACCTTAGTCCAGCCCCCAGAGATGGCAAACAGTGTGACAAGGATCATATATAGCAAGTAATATGGTTCCATGAAAAAACTCAGACACCTCTCCAAAAATAATAAAACAATAACACTGTGACCAGCAACTATTAAATTACTGTCACAATTGTTACAATTTTGTTTCAACAAGCTCTCATCAAATCTGTTGTCATCTCAACCCTTCAACCCTCACACTGGTTGCCAAAAGAACTGTTGAAATTTAATCCAGCAAGTTGCTCAACACCACATAGTCATTTGTTCACTCCTACCCAGGTAGAATAAGGAGAGGACTAGAAACAAAATAGAACTTGGGGATTGAGATAAAAACTATCCAGAAAAACAGAAAAAGAAACTGAAAACAAAAATGCAACAATAACTAAATATACATATATGCAATTACCCAACAACCAGCGCTCCACCAACAACACATAGTCTCACCACTTGCCAACCAACACACAGCCAATCCCCATGCAGCAACCACCCCATGAGCCAACCCTGCACCCATGCTACAAAATAATCCCAGGCCTAATTCTGGTCCCCTGTTCTGCCTCTGTCCCACTCTCCTCTGCTGCACCATAAAGGCAGTGGCTCTTCCCCACTGAGTAGCTCAGCTCAGCCCTGGTTGTACTCTTAGCACTCAGCAACATCAAAAGCAGCAGTGCAATATTAACAATTTCAGCTGAAACCGGGACACCTTTGTCTGGTCTAGATCTTACATGTCTGCTAAAAGACCCTAGCTCCAAAATCTAATTCCTTTGCTCAGTCTGTATTTCTGGCAGCAAAGGCTTCATCTCATCATCAGATTTATCCCCAAAACAGCCTCCACAAGTGACAAGCCTTAGCCTTCAGGAGAAATGGCATGGGAATACAAGGAATATGAAACGTAGCTCAAAACTGAAATGTATTTAAAAATAGGAATGGAAAAAATGCAACCTTCCTCAGTTCTTCAGCCCTGAATTCAGCTGACTGCCAAGACAGGCAGCAGCGTGGGTTCTGTAGTAACTCTACCTACAACCAGATCTATGATGTGCTGTTCATGCCTATACCACTGCAAAGGAAGGCTAAACAAAAGTCACACAAAGTGAATGAGGAAGTGCATACAGGGTGAAGGGGCTCTTCCAGAGAAATAAAAGAAAGCAACTCTATTACTATTCCAAAGTATATATGATACTGTAATTATAGTAACAGGCAAGGATACAGTTCTTACCACAGGCAGCATTCTAAAAATGTCTTCCGTAATGAGGATGGTCTTTTTACTGTCCACTTCATAACTCATGTTACTTCCCAGTGGGGTGTTGTTTTGAGAAGCAATAAAATTGTGAACTGCATTACAGCAGGAAGCTAACTCTGACCTGAAAAAAAAACACAAAACAAACCTCCTCAAAGACAGGCAAATAAATAGAGACAAAGTGGTAGAGAGCTAGATGACTTAAAACCAGTTCTAACTAAGCACCAGAAGCGTGTATGAGCCCTCTATAGCAACGTCATTTCCCTTGACTTGCTTTGGAAAGCAAGTCCAATTTCACAGCAAATATTCAGAAACTAATCAGTTCAAGAGAACCTTCTCTTGAATGGCAATTATTTAAAGCTGTAATTCCTGTAAGCTAGGTGCATTTCACAACATGTTTTTTAACGTCATTCAAATAAAGGACAAAGTATTTCAAGCAACAAGTGTCTGTAGATTACTAATAACCAGAGAAAATCTTTATTTTCCCAGCAGTTGTTCAGGTGTCATCTAGCTTGGGTATTTGCAGTCATCAGTTTATATGAGCTGTTGTACTGAAGACAACAAAGGCTGTGAAATTTCAAAGTGAGAACACTGTCATGACAGTTCAAAGAACCTACAAAATACCTGCAATATACCAGTAAAATTTAAAGGATTCAGCCACAAACAGTGGGGGGTATTTTATCTATGCTTCCTTATGTAATCTTTTATAATGGGCAAGCAATTACCTTACAGTACTGCATCGGGGGCTCTAGAACAATGGGTTTCTCCAGGCTTTTGACAATCCAAGTCAGTAGCATCAAAGTGCAACAAGGCATATTAAGACTTATTGCAATCTTTTAGAAAAGAGTGGTTAAATATAGCTGAAACAGAATGTGGTGAAGGGATATACTACACTGGTGAGCCCTTGAACTCTTCATAAATGAAGTATGTCATATATGTCTAAGACAATGAAATACAAGGCTGAACCTGAAACCCAGGCTGAATACACAAAAAAATGTAATAGATTTTTCAAACAAAACATTTGGAAAGAGTCAATCATAAAAACATAACAAAATCTGACCCAAAATTAGTTTTCCCTTACAGGAATTCGTCCATCTTTAGGAAAGTATAAGGTCTGCAAAGCAATTAAAAGATTCATCCGCTTCTCCACACTCTCACCAATTCCCATCTCTTGACCAAGCCTTTTTATCTTTTCTGAAATTGAATTAAGTCTCTGATTTTACATGTGGTCAATTAAACATGCAGCAAATGTATTCTTAAATCACACTATAATCTCGGAGTTCTATGTTTTTTCATGTATACTGGAATGGAAGATTTCAGAGAGTACAGCAGAGTTATCGATCTGTTTAGTGTTAGGAAAGCTATTGATTATGTGCTGGTGTGAGATTATGTAAGAATAAATTGACCTTGCAGGGTATTTCATTTGTGTTTTGGCTACGTTTTGTTGTAGTACACAAATGTGTTAAGCAATACTGTTACATATGTTTGGGTAACATTCTAAAAATTGTTCCTTCCAAGCAAGAGTGGGATTTCATATAATCTGCGAGAATGTTTTACTCCCTTTTCTGAAGAGATATTAAAGCAGGAAAAGGGTAATAGAGTTCGAGTGAAATACAAAGCAGGAGGGTAAACTACAGGACTAGGTAAATGGGCTGATTTCAACTGTTTCTTTCAAGATCTAGGGTTGAGGGTTTTTTTTAAATAAAAACTTACAAATATATTGGTAGGACTGAAATGGTGTGCTGGCTATATTGTGATATAACATCCAGATTTTTAAAATCATATTTTATACCTAGGGGTTTCCCTTTCTCTTCATTTTCAGATGCCAATACGGTTTGTCAGGAATGGTATTCCCATGAGGAGGCAGGGCAGAGCCTACAGCTACCACAGTACGAGACTGCTCATGAAGAACTGTTGTATCACTTTGCCAGGCTCCAAGCTATGCAAGATAGCCCCGAAACACAGTGCCCAGAGGCTTCTTTGAAACACAGCATCTACTCAGCCCTTCTCCATATCCCCTTTCCCTTCCTCCCCAGCCATTTTGAGGGCTTTTTTAGCTATTTGCTAGCTTCCAGCAAAAAAAGGACTTGCAACTATTTGGAAGAACGGCAGATTATTTGCCACCATGGGACTATAGCCCAAATTAGAATAAATCAAGCTTAGAAATCTGTAAAGCAAAGGGATGTGGAGGTGTAAAAACAATTACAGCTTGCGCCCGATTGGGCTCTGTAATTTGTTGCACTAATGAAACATTTCTTTTAAGTAGAAAACCTTTGAAGAATACTAATATAATAATTAATATTCAAGTTACCTAGGGAACCTGAGACTCTACTGACTGCAGCTAGGAGAGCCTTTGCAGAGGAAGCCACCCAACACAGATTTTTTTCTGGAGCTTTAAGAACAGCGCTTCCAGGCAGCTGTGAGATTTTCTCTGTTGGTATCCCTTTTTCATGCAAAGTCATTATCAGCCTTCTCCTTATTATTAATTGTTATGATTATTACAGAAACAATGAGAATCTTCAGCCCTCCAAAGAATTAGCAAAGATTTCAATCAACATAGAACAAGTGATTGTAAGAAACTGATGAAAGAAAGAGCCAAGGAGATGAAAGGAATCATGATGAGAAGTACTGGATACAGCACTCAGTGAACAAATGGGCGGTTGTAAGTCCATTAAATAATAATTCATTTCTGCAACTGTTCAGCACAGTTTTCTTGTGCACAATATCACAAGCATTAAGTTAATCATATCACAGCTTCCAAACAAGAGGACAGCTATCTTCTCTGAGGTACAGACAGCCCAGCTACACTCCAGAATACTTTTAGAAGTCCTTAAAAATTTTGTTGGAGTCTCTATCACTCACCTTACAACTTTTGTTGCCTCCAAGTCTATAAAAAGATATACATACGTAAACGTCCTATTTTGTTAACTGTGAAAAGCAATGGTTAGCCCCATCAGAACTCTGAAATCAGACACAAAACCCTATAATGCATTCAGTTTAGAGAACAGTGATCTCTGCTGTCACCGAACCAAATTTTCAGATTGTAAATCTGAATATTTATTCATGGCCAGGCATTGTGTATCGATAGGATATACCTACCTAATCAGGTGTGACACAAAGAGAACTATTAAGCATTTAGAGAAGAAAACTGATTGATGATGAAGTTGCCCGGAGTTTTGAAAAATATAACACAGTAGGGAAAAAAATGGAGATGGCCATTGTAAAAGTATTAAAAAATGCAAAACATTGTTCTAAGTCAGGCATGTCCAACCCTTCGGCCATGGGCTGCATGCAGGCCATCACTCAGCAACAGCCACACATTGGTGTGTGACTGCACTGGGCTGAAACCAGGACAAGGGGAGGGTGCAGCACAGCACTAACTCAGGTTATGGCAAATCACTGTATGCATTTTGATACATTGGCTAAGCAGCGTTGTGAATAGTGAAAAATATGCAGCCATGCCTTCTGTTTTGATAAAAGAATTTGAGATTAGATTTCAAGATTGCCAAAAAAAATCATAAATTACATGTGAATTTTCAAATGGAATGTATAGATTTGGAATCAGATAATCAACTCAAACTTTTGATCATGTCTCTATCCTAGAATTTTATAAGCCCTCTCTTAACAGAGAAAGACTCCTCACACACAGTCACACCTTATTCATGTCATTGCTTTCCGGCAGTATGTACATTTGTGAACAACTATTTTCAAGGGTGAAGCACAGGAAGAGTAAAATTTTATCAAAAATCACTGACGAACACCTTGAGAACTCACTAAGAATGGCAACCACTGTCATCAAAACAGCCCGATGCATCAATTTCACAAAAACAAGGTCAAATATCCCACTAGTTTTATGCTTTTGTCACTACCTTTTTATGTTTTAATACAAAAATATTAAAAGAATAAGTTTTGTTACTTATATACATTAACTATATTATATATTTTGTATGCAGCCCAAGCTGATTTCTCTTCACTCAAAGCGGACCAAGCAAGCCAAAAGGTTGACCACTCATGTTCTAAGCAGTAGGTGTCCAACAAACATCTGTACAAATGCATGTTTGTTTGCAGAAAGAGTATCATATCACTCCTGTTATATAGCGTTTGCACATTATCCATGTCATATCTATTCATGGATCTTCAGCTATACTTAGTCAGGAATTGAAAGACCACATAGAATAGATAACCAAACACAAAGTAAGAATGGCAAGTATGAAAAGCCTGATGCTAAGAATACTTCACACCATGGTTTTTAATATCATTTGAAAAAAGGACAAAGTGTTTCAAGCAACAAATGCCTGTAGATTACTAATAACGGAAGAAAATCTTTCTTTTCATAATAGCTTGTTTTATTTGTCACCAACCTTGGGTATCTGTAACCATTAGTTAATTTAAATATTTCTCTATATGTCAGTAGCATGTATATAAATGTTGAAGAATATCCCTAAATCACTTAGTAGGATGCCGTTAATACCAGTAAACTAACAGCATTGCTAGGTCTTCTGCTATAAATACACCACCTTTTCTAGCATTCATTTTTAGGTTAGATTGGAGCTCTTTAGCAGTGGCTGGCAATTATATATGGGGCACTCTGAATCTTAACTGGATTGTGGGAACAATGAACCATGTGTTTCCATGGGCTTCTCTAAGGGCAACCCAAATCTAGCCATTCAGATATCAGCATTACAGGTACTGAATTAACTGTAGGTCTGAGAGCCAACAGAGGCTGGACAAAATCCACCACAGAAGAGAGATATTAAAGGTATTGAAGAGGAAGTCATGATTTGTACTTGCCTCATGATTCTTTTTGACTTTGAAAAATACATGGGTAAACAGCACACAGATGCCAAGAACCACTGACCACTGCCAGATAGCAGTGTCTAATGCATGGGAGCACGCATGCTGGAGCAGCTTATTAGACAACATTTGGAAAGAGAGAAAGACAGCTCTCTGACAACAAAAGGAAACAGTTTGCACAGCTGCATGGCAGAGCTGAGCTGAGCTAGGTAGGGGAGTGTCAACCTGAAATCTCACACACTGCTTTTTGTACAATGCCACAGCACAAACACTGTGCCTTGTGAGGACCAGAGCTCTCAGCTCCATCCTTTCTGCCAATACATAAAGGCAAGTATTTCTTCCCTTTCCTGTATTGCAGTTCTAGTTCATATTCTGGATTTTTTTTTTTTTTGGCTTGGATCTACTGGGAGTTCGGTTTACAAGGAGAAATGATGTGTATTTGTTGGCAAACAACAATGTCTTGTAGGAACACAAGAGTTTCTGCATTGGATCACATATTCATTCACCCCACTACTACTGTGATAGTAGCCAACAGCAAAAGCTGCAAAGGAAAACACAAGGAAGCTTCTTTGAGAAATTCGCTACCCCTGGGGAGCTTCTTTTAAACCTTATAAATTAGAGGTTAGTTTATGCCCTGGAGCATAAAATATTAAGTCCCTTATAAATATTCACATCTCTCCCTTAAAACTTCAGCATAATACCAAAATGTTCTGCAATTGACACCACACCTGAGAAGCATGTAAGTGTTCACTCCATTTAACAGATGGGCAAACAGGGAAAGAAGTCAAGCAGCTTCTCTGCAGTCTAGTCAGCAGGCAGATTTCTGGTGGCATTGCAGGTGAATAATGTGACAGGCAGCTTCACGCACCCCTCCTGAAGGTGGCTAGCTGTATTACTCAATTCCTGCTGCACAGCCCCTTTGAGATTAATTTCCTCTTCTGCAAAAAGTGTGTGTTTATCTACCCACTTAATGAGATTTTTAGAATTGAGTAACATTTATATTATACAATTATTATGCATTACCGATACTAGACAAAGTTAGGAAAAGGACAAGATGCACTGCCAAAGGATTATTAAATCATTAATTTCACTGCACTTCTAGAAGCTCTGTTCCCAATAGAGCTCTGTCAATGCATCATTTCTCAGCTAGAGAGTCCTTTTAAAGCCAGTTCCAGGCTCTTGTGCTTAAGTCTGATAAACACATCTGGGAGTGCAGTAAGCATGGAGCGTATACTGATTTAGTCGGTAAATTTTATACCAAATTTCCTTTGCTTTTTTTTTTCTTCTTCTTCTTTAAAAGCTTGTATTGACCAACTGCTAGGAGACTGGAAGCCCTGAAAGTCTCCAGTATGGTCTGGGAGTGAGGACAATTGCAAAGTTTTAATATCCTGTTTCCAGAAAATGAGTCTGAGAGAACAAAAAAAAAAAAAAAAGAAAGAAAAGAATTATGCAAAAGTACACATCTTTTGAATGATAATCATCAGCAAAGGAGTAGTACCAGTCCTTAGTCATATAGACAGAACATTTGAATGATGTCAAAGCAGGTCAAATTTCATAGAGGTTGTCTTCAGAACTCCAATACAGTATGAGTTATTATATATGAACTGGTTAGTATTCTAGCAAGTTTAAATTTAAAATAGCTTTGAAACCCTAACAGCAGAGCTTCTGAATGTCAAAGGAGTAACAGAGTTTGTCCAGCTTGTGCTGAACCATGGGTTGGAAAAAATATTTTTCACTTGGTGTTAGAGCTAAGTTAAAGGTAGCAAGCTCATCTTAGTGTAAATACAGTCCACATTTTCTAGATGGCTTAGTGCACCCCACGGTTCGCTCTTTTGATTGATTCCAGTACAATTACTGGTTGTATAAGCCACCTTGGTCACTTATGACCCAAACTCCTAGCCAGAAGGCAAAAAGACAGCAAAAGAAATAGTAAGCATCTTGAACTTAAAGTCCAACAGTCTTATATGAGGGTTTAGACAGAAAGCGTCATGTTCCAGTCTCATAGGCCTGGAAGATGTAGAAGCTGCCCCAGCAGATGGGAGACTGTGAAAGCAACAAATGAGAAAGACGCCAAGCTGGAAGAGGGAGAGGTTATTCTGACATCAACTCATATACCTAGCACAGACAAAGAGGCAAATTGCTCTTAAGTGGGGGCTGGTCCAGTCAGAAGGAAGAGAAGTTAAAAAAAAATAAACCAGAAAACAAAACCCCTAACTGCAGCAGACAAGAGTAGTTTTACCTCTTGTCAGCTCTGTACAAAACACCTGCCTATTCTGACACAGAACAGACTCCTTCAACAGCTCCTCATCATGCTCCGATATCTCCATGCTCAGCTGAAGGCTGCCTGAGCTAACTGAAAGTTTTGTAAACCTTAACTCTCTGTAATATACCACTGAAACGCAGCAAAGACAGCAATTTATGTTGAACAAAAAGCTTTACTTGAGCCCCTCCTCACCACCAAACTACTTTTTCCACTAGTGTCACAAGCTGAGCGTGTAGGTTTTGTTTTCAATGCTAGCCAGTTCCAAAGAGTTGAAAGATAGGAGAGTTTACTCATTTTTAATGATCTTGACAGAATCTTAACTCTAATCCATGCGACAATGTAATTCAAGAGAGTATTTCCCCCTGGAGAAAATAGAGTTGGCATAGGGAAGCTGTTCTCTAAACACAGCACGATGCATTTCCAAATGAGTGGGGAAGCTTTTCAGAGATAGTTGTCCCCACTGAGCACGTACTTATGTGACACCCTGAACAAGGACAGATTTAGTCATGTGCTTACATGCACGGGGGCCATGGCACACACAGTCAAAACTAATGAGTGCCTGGGGCACTTCTGCAGTAGAAGCAATAGTCGTGGGGTGAGAAACACACTGCTTCATTACACTGTCTTTTACCAGAGTGCCAGTTCAGATGGATAACATCATATTCATTTTCTTTAATACCACAGGATTTGAGTCAGCAATATTTTTAATCCATTCTAGATAAGTTAGTTAACTATTCATTATAGTGGAGATAGGTGAAATTCCTTTATTTGTGTAGCTCTTTTATCTTACTCCGTTTGCACAGCTAAATTCAAATAAGCAAGAAGAGCCCTAGCATCAAAAGAATAATGGAAATTTATAACTGCAAATGCAGCCTGAAAGCAATACAAAATTATCTTTTCAAAATGGAAGATCTAAATTTATTGCTTGTTAGACTAATCCAGGGTAAACAGTTTTCCAAATGAGACAATTAAAATTACCTGAATTTTGCTGATTCTTCTGGTCTCCTTATCCAGGTGCAGTTCTGCAGTTTTTTGACTATGTGAAGATAATAATCTTCTGGATATCTAAAACAGGCAACAACATCAAACACTAGAATATATATGTATGTATATTTAGAAACAGTCTCTAAAACATTCAAATGATGCATGTATTAATAATAATGTGCACGGTGCATATATAATAGTTTGCTTTTAGAACTCCATGACCTATTTTATTTCTGTAATTTGTAACAGTACTGTCCTCGTTTAATTAGCATGACCTATTAGACATTGTTTCTTAACAGTGATGTCCTAACAAACTTTTCAGACACTTGCAAGTGCTGCTGTTTCAAACTTAAGTGTTCAGCCGTGTATATCTTGAAGGCTTAGACCCCTCAAAAATTATCCCTTGCGCAAAAAGTCCAAAATACAAAACCTCTGTTTCTTGTGTTTGTTGTTTTAAATTTCAGAATGTTTTGACAGGCAGTTCTTGCAAATAAAGACTAAAGTTACCGTTTTCTTCCACTCACCTCACGCAGTCCCCTAAGCTCAATTCAGTCATCTTATACCACAAAACAACATTTGCAGATATAATTCTTCCCTCAAACTATATCTTAAAAACAAAAAATCTGTTTTACCCCACTAAGCACCAGTGGGGTATATATAACCAAAGAGTTTTCTGCTTTTTCAGTGGCTCAAGAGGTTTACATTTGCCCACATGTGAAATACCGCAGAGCACGCAAGCCAAAAGAATGGAGACACTTTTTCCCTGTTAGGTTCAATGCTAACAGTTCCCCGATTTGTGCTTGGTTCCCACTGCAGCTTTTTAAAAACAACAACTCTGATTTGAAAGGAGGATTGGGCAGATGGAAATAAGAGAGAATGTGGATGTTACTGCTATAAGTTCTACAGGAGTCACGTTTCCAATAAACATCTGCCTTGTACTATTTCAGCAAAAACAGCTTAGTGTTGGCCCCAAACCAAATGATCATCATTTTACTTAAACTGGAACTTAGAAGTGCATATTTTGAACAACCTTACCAAAAAAGACTGGGAAGGCAGGAAACCTCACTTGTTTTTAAATGGAGCGTGAGAACTGATAAAAAGGAAAACCAAAAGGTAATGGTGGCTTGCAGCAGAAAGGCACTCAGCACTCTGAAAGCTGTCTTCTATTTCTGTATTCAGCATGTTTAGTACCACAGCTTTATGGTAAATGACTGAAAAAACAGACCCCTTTTTTTACTGTTTGTTTGTTTCTTCCATAAAGCTCTTGCAACTGCTGGAGTTAACTGGTTTGTCTACCCTACAGTAAAATCACTTTCCATTTCCGCATAGAAACAGAAATTTTTCAGAAGAATCCTGCTTTGGAATTGGTCTTTGGCTCAGGTTTGCACCCGTGACAATTTTCACTCTGCACGAACACCAGGAGCATTTATTTTCATTACCAGACGTAGAAAACTCCTACAGGAACCACATCATTTTGTCCAAACTAATTTTTCTGAACCCTTGCACCATTGAAGGGAGCAGGAAGGAATGGGCCAAAGTGGGAGCAGAGTGCAATTAGTTTCACTGCAGCTGCAGCCACTCTGACCTTGTGCAGTGCATTCTTTCTCCTTCCAGCTCAGCTCCACATCTATTCTCCTCCTATGCCATGCCTGGTGCTTGCACGACCCCCACCCTGCTCTACCAGTTTTTGCCCTGCTCAAATGCCTTCATAGGCCACTTTAATTCTCTACCATGGCAAAAAAAAAAAAAAAATAAAAAAAAAAAAAAAACAAAGACAGAAAAAAAAAAAAAAAAAAAAAAAAAAAGCAATCCAGAATTTGTTTGTTTAAAAAAGTAAATAAAAAATAAATAAAGCACACACCATACACTTTTTATTCTGCTTTGGTGTGTTTAACTGTATCAGGAAAGATTCCAGCAAACTCCATAGGCAGTATAAAGCAGTGATGAGAGTGGAGAAACTGGGAACAAGGCCTTCCTATTTGGGTAGCTGCCTGCTGGTCTGTTCTGCTGGCAGCCTTGCAGCTGCAGCCAGGGAAAATGGAACCACTTTCTTACTGAAGCAGCTACCCAAACTGGCTCCTGTCTGCAGGGTCACACAAGTGCCAGCAGCAGCACAGGGCAGGACAGGCAGCACATGCAGAAGGGGAGGGCAGGGTAGAGGCACAGGATTAGGACAGCCTAATGTCAAATCACCCATCTGGTTTTACTCCTTAGGGCTAAACAATAAATAAATGTTAGATGCTGGGATTTAGGTTAAAAAAAAAAAAAAGATAACAGGATATGGAAAGTTATTAATACTATCATTATCTAGGAGAAAAAAATATAGAAAAAAAGCAAATTCTAGCCTAAAGATATTGATAAGATGAATATCAGAGTCAGAAATGAAAAGTTACCAGGAAGATATAGCATTGACTGACAAGTTATTAGCAAGTCACAGAGAAACATTTGGTGAGATGAAAAATAAAAGCATCTTCTGCACTCTAGTATTAAGGCCCCACAAAAAGCATAGGCACTCACTGTCAGAAGCTGTGAGGGCCTTCTAGTACGTGTACCAGAAGCCGTGTACCTGCACTTAGGGCAACACTACCTGTTAGAATGCAAGAACACTTCTCCCCTTCCACTGCTGTCTGCTGGGTGGAATCCCTCTCAGAGGTGGCCAAAGACTCAACAGTTCATAGAGAAGCCACCGCTTCCAGGTCTGTACAAGAGGGAACACTCCTCTGCTGCCCTGTGCCTCTGGTTGTGTTGCTCCTGTGACCTACAGACACCACGGTCTGTCAGATCTCACCTTTGCCAGTGCTGGCTCAGCACCACAAGCATCACAGATACCTCAACAGCAGATCGTGGGGACAGGACCTCTGCGAGGCTGCTGCAGTCGCCCATCCCAGCATAAGGCTTCCATCCTGCCAGTTTCATGGGATGAACTCTACTTGAACATAGGCAGTATTCCAACAGATATTTAATTTTAAAAAAACCCTCAAAATGAAGCTCTGGGATTTTCTGCAGCTGAGTTTACAGCCCCAAAGGCTTAGTTTTCCTCTCAGAAAAGCCTATTTTACCATTTCCTGCTCTAAAGGAGTCTCAGGGACTCACTCCAATGGAATCAGTCCAGAAAGACCATCAAGACATCATTCCATGGCTCTGCTGCAACCTAGACAATCCTCTTCTCCACTGTTTCATTTTAAAGAACTGGAACAATACATACATTTTCAGTGGCGCCCAGGAGCTAACAGTACATATTCACTGATGCTAAAATAACTTTATTACTACGATAAAAAAAAACTCAGGTAAATTAAGCTATAACAATATGTGGACAAGACAGTAATTGCAGTGCTGAGAATAGTGAAAGAAACATGTTTGGTCCTGTTTTTGTCTGCCACCTGCATCCTAAACATTAAAATAATTTGCTGCTGTAGGAAACTGACTTGTACTGTATGAGCCTGGGTAGCAAACAACAATTGGAAGGGTTTTATGTCTATGGTAATGGTCAGGTATGCATCAACTGTCTACATTAACTGCAGAGGCTAAAGTGGAATTATGCATACTTGAGGCAATGATGAAGTATCTTCTAATTTTCAGCAGGTAACTAAAGGACATCAGCAGGGACAGCAGTGGTGAGACAGTAAGGAGACAATAAGTAAAATGTCAGAACAGAGACAGATGTAGCCCCACTGGTTATTGCTGGAACTATACTTGAAAAAAAGCCATTTGAATTAGAAGGAAAATCGAGCAGCAGGAATGAAAAAGGGAGATCTTCCTCCCTGGTGGCTTATGTTCAAGGAAGAAACAAATAAAAACACTAAAGGAAAAGCAAGAGAAATGGAGGACCTCTCGTGCTTTTGGACACTTTAATACTACAAAAACAACTATCAGTTTTTAAAGCCCTCGGGAGACTGTACACAGAGCTCACTCTAGGATAAAAATGAAAAGGTGCCAGCAGAACTCAGCATTTCAAGCTCTTTATCACCACCAGCACAAACCTGTTATACTTACATAGCATTTTTTACTATCAAATCATCTGACAAGCTTACAAGTAGTAAGTTTTTCTGGTCCTTGCCAATTTAAGAGGCCAGAGAGTCCAGAATGTCCCTGTAATGTATTTATATACCATGCCTGTGGTCACACATTAAAAAAGCAGCAAAGATCCCAGCAGCTCCTCTCAGTGAAGGACAATGAGCTGCAATATTCACAGCATAAAGCAATCCTTTGCTCCTTCATTCCAAATACCAATTTCTCTTCCCACCTGCCCAGTTCATCTTCTGCATCATTTAATGGCTCAGCTCCTCTTTCGCTATCCATAAAAGTCTGATGCTTCCTCATTTCTCCTACAAGCAGCTTCAAAATGTTCTGGATGTGAAAAGCAAGTCTGCATTCCTGCAACCTCTACAACTTTCTAATACATGAGAAAAAAAACAGCATTTATACTGCCATAGTTGGATTTTGGAGGCAACACAGTGACTGGTTGTCCTTCTCTTGGTATTAAACATACACTTCAGCTATATTCTTTGACCTCTGTTTCAGCTCTTACTAGCAGCGCAACACTAGCATGGTGGCCTACCATCTTTCAAAAGAGTTAAAAATTCAATGATAGTGTTGCTGATGAGAATAGCAGTGGGAGGAGAGGTTTATAGAGGAGAAAAAGAAATTGAAACAGTAAAGATAGAAGCTGGGAATAGGGTGACTTAAAAACAGGTGAAAGATCCAAAAATGCAATGAGAAAGTGAGGAGGAGCAGAAAAGTCAGGAGCAGCTTTAAAATCACAATTTAAAAGTTCCTCTTTAATGTTAAGGAAATTTTGACTTCTACAGTCCTTTGAATGGAGAAAAGCACATAATTATTTTTAGCAGAGTTCTGGCTTCTCATTCCATTCCTCTCCTCTTCATAAATGGAGTAAAAAATAGCTTCCAATTTAAAAGATGCCACAGCACTTAATTAATTTTAAGCTGGCACCTGGTCCTAATGGGATGCTCTTCTTACTCACAACGTTATATACGTTGCTGCATCCATATAGGCAAGACGTTATACGTTAAAAGCAATGGGCTGCTTCTTTGACTTCCACTTTAGTAAGTGGGAAGGAAACTGAGCAGGGGCACTAGCAAAGACTTTTTTCCACATCAGGAAAAGGCAGAACAGCAAGTTGAAACCAGAAATGGATTTGGGGTGGAGAATTTTTGATACATCTAAAATTGAATAATTAGTTTCCTGTGAACTACTTATTATAATAATGAGTGCAATGACTCAGTAAGTTTTTATACTAGTACATTTCTATATTTACTCTAGTGAACACAGTGAAAAGAACCATTAACTAATGTTGCTCGTAGCAGGAGTGTTTGCCAGTCCGGAAGAGGACACTCAAGGCTAAAATTAGGTCTCACAAATTCTGGTCTACTTTTTTATAAATATCTTGGAATAAAATGTTGCTAACTGAGAATGAGAAATCTTGTTTGACTTATGATTTTTATTTTTTTTAAATCCAACCTAGAATAAATCTAACAAATGTGAAAGAAAAAATGCAAGCAAACATTGATTGAACAACTTCAATTTGCTCTTGCGCAGTTCCACATTAAAATCATCAAGAATTACGTAGAAGAAGCAGAGAACCTGTTAGACTTTTATTTAAAACAAACAAAGCAGAAAGCATAGCATGAACCTACCTTTTCTTCTTGATTGACGATGACAAAATGTTGTCCTGAATTGCCTTACATTTCGTATCCAGTTCAAACTGGTAAATTCCATCCTTATTAGCAGTTGTTCTGTTAAAAAGGTGGAGTGGGAGAAAAAGCAACACACTTTAAAAAAAGTATTTTCTGACAGAGCTGCTGCATTTTCTTTGCTGTGACAATAAGATGAATAACTGTTGATTTAGCTGAAAACATTACCAAAGAAATTTTATTCACTTCCACTGTGAAGCTCTTGCATAAAAGGAGGCTGCGCTGCTAGTGACTACAATGTATTTGATTCTTTAAAGAAACTCTGTTTCATAGAGTGAATTATATTCTCTGCTTTACATGGTAATCAGAAAAATGTAATTAAAAAATAAATGAAACAGGAAGCCTCTTGAACATTACAAAGATATTTAAAATATTCATATTTAAAACATTTTAGCAGATGTGATCTCCTAACACTGTTCATGAAATGAAATACTCAAAATCAATATAATATACACAGGAAACACCTCAGGTGAGGTTGATCTTTTTACTTGGACTTGAATTTATTAACTTGAGATTAATACTTACTCCCTTGTTTATTCTTTATTTATACAAAGAGAACAAATATTTGTAAAAGGAACCAATGCAAGTGCCAGACAGTAACTCCCATTGCCTCATTTTCACCAAAACCCTGTGCAGTCCTCATGCTCTGGAAGTCCTGGTAGAAGACTGAGATGTAGATTAGTAAATGACTGAAATACCAAGCTTTTCTCCATTCACCCGAGTTCACCGCGTATCTAGGTTTAATCTCATATAATCACCTTCTTCTTTCATCAACCATCTACTGAGTGTATCGTCACTTATCATGAAGTCCTTTCCTCCACCATTTCTATGTTCACTGTTCCTCACCACCTCCACACCCACCCCACTGCTTACAGAGCACTTGGATACTGTGGCCTGTTTGCCCAAACCAGAACTAGAAATGCAGGAGACACAGGTGCTCTCCTTCATACCTGGGTGTGAGCTGCAGCAATGAACAGAGCCCATTTCTAGAAGCACAAGGGTCTTCCTGCTTCATACGCAATACAGTCTGCTTCTGCATCATAATTCTTTTACTAACAAGGTTCAAAACTCATCGATTTAACCTGCTAAAACACCGAGACCACATATCTATGACATTTCAGACAAGCAGCTCTTACTTGGGAAAGATGCCATTTCAAGTCACAGAACCACAGAGTGGCCGAGGTGGACAGGGCCCTCTGGGCCCATGAGGCCCAGCCCCTGCTGCAGCAGGGCCACCCAGAGCAGCTGGCCAGGCCGTGTCCAGGCAGCTTCTGAACATATCCAAAGAAGACTCCACGCACAGCCCCTGGGTACCGGTGATGGTGCTCTGGCACCCACACAGCACAGAAGTGCTCCTGGGTTTCAGGGGTAACCTCCTCCAGCTTGTGACCACTGCCTTTTGTTACACCATCGGGCATCGCTGGAAAGAGCCTGGCTCCATCTTACATACACCCTCCTTTCAGGTATTTGTATACATTGATGAGTTCTGCCTGTACATCCTCTTCTTAAACAATTAAGATCTTAAACAATTCAAATGGGAAGAAGCCTGGCTGAAGAAGAAGGAGCAGAATAAATATTTGTTTATTCTGCTACCAAACTGCCTGGCATTTTCATAGCTATGACAAGGGAGGAAAAGTAATAAAGCGCCTTTTCTTCTCATTCCATTGCCCATAATTTTCCATAAACAGGGAGCAATTCACCCAGGAAGCAGGCTGCAGAGGAGAGGGGTCAGCTCTCACTGTCTTTCTACCATCAAGGAGCTCTTCCCAGCATACATCCAGTGCCCCCAAGGAATGATGTAGTCTGCATGTCCCTTGTTGAGGGGAACAGTAAGAACACAATGTAAACCTCTGTCCTTTCAATTCTGCAGTGACTATAACAGACAGTAACAGCTGGCACTACCTGCTGGGAGCTCCACCGCTGATTTCACATCCAGCTTCTTATCTAATTATTTTTCAATGAATGGCATACAAATGTGAAAGCAGAAGGCTCTCAAAGCACACAGTTCAGGGGGTCAGGTGTACAGCTCCACAGATCTGACACAGCAAGTGACAGCAGATGCCCTGCTTACAACCCAGGTACATGGGTTTACTGCAACTTGGCCCAAGTGTTTCTGTGCACACAGAAGCAGCAGGTGGACCTGTACCCAAACAACTTTAGTTGGTACTAAATCATGTTTCCTCTGCCATACTTCTCAGCACGGTGAAAATGATCCTTCTGAAGGTGCAGCTTAAAGAAAATAATGAAGCTTAGCTGTATAAAAAGTACCTTAAAAAAATAAAATAAGAATGATTGTTATAATAAACCAAGTGCGTATTACTGATGCAAATGGTCTTTCAAGACAGCTGAGGAACCAAGACAGCAGATGCTGGCTGGAGAAGTGGCCACAGACCTCCTGGGTCACAGCTGGCCAGAGGAGAGGCCTCTAGCACAGGGTGCTCAGCTGGCAGGAGCTGTCTGGATGCCGGGGCACCTACAGGCACAGCCAGAGGACAACCAGCTTGCCACAAGCAGGATTTTGCTCTGTGCAGGGAGTTGCTCCAGGATCCTTATAGCTTCCTGGTAATTTATGTCCTGAGGTCAGCGGAGGTAGTGAATAACTTTCTCTCAACCAAATAAAAGCTTTAATCAACAGACTTTTAACATTTTAGATTCACAGTGCTGCGATCAACTGAAGCAAGTTGTCTTGTTTATTTCAAGTGTAATTGTTTTTTTATGCGCACATTTACAAGACTTGAAAAATTCAAGAAGGAAGAAGTCAGATAAAAAAAAGAATGAGCAAAATAAATTACAGTTCTATTTTTTTTCATTAAATCAGTTTTAAAGCCGTCAGTGGGGGAAAAGCAATAAGGAGCCTTCCCTTTCCACAGCCCATACAAAGACTGGTGAAAATGGCACCAACATGATTTTTCACCCAAATTCTTTATCCATACAATGCAGGCAGAAGATAGATCACCAAAATGTTTCTTCTGTGTCTTCTTCCACGCAAAATTAACTCGACGCTCTTTATATGGTGCAAAAAGATACATAAATAAAACTATTTTTTGCGAGACATGGAAAACAGTGACTTCTTCCAGTAAAGGTGAAATTTCTGAATTCCTGTTTCACCATCAGGTTGGCTTCTGCTTCATGTGAGTGGAAAATTTTTGCATTCAAACATTAAGGGGTGTGCAAGTGGCATTCCAGACTTCTCCTGCATTATTCATAGCAGAGTTATGCAGACATCAGACTCAGATTAGATTTCTCATCACTTAGGACAGTCATGCTAGGCAACATTTATCACTAAATGAATTTATCTAGAGGATGACAGTCTCTGTACAATATTGAGAACTACACTACAACTTTTTCAGTGCAACCAGATAACGTGCCTCACAGGTTGGTGACATGCAGCTCATTTTGCAAACTCTTAAACTAAATGAGAACTCAAAGGGAAAACCATGTTATATTCCGTTGGTTTGAACATGAGAAACAGACGAAATGGCCATTTCTGCTAAAATTCCCTTAGAGTGCTGGATGTTCTTAAAGCCAACTTTATTGACCTAAATATGAAAGAAGGCTTTTTTTTAAAAAAAAAAAAAAATCATATATGAAGAGCTTGAGGGCCACATCCTTCCTATTCTAGGAACTCAGAAAGTATACCATCTGTACTTTAATAAAGCCACAGTACATTAAGATCATGTGCCATATTTATCAGCTTGTTGTTATTCTATATTTTACTCACAGGAAGACAACATACAACATTTCCTTAAACTGCAAAAATCTGTAAGACATGGACTGCACCCACTTCCATGCAATAACAGACTTCTCAGCCTGGGTCCTGAGAGAGTCACTTGACACAAATAAAATATAAGTTTTAAAAAAAATCAATGGGAAATGAATTGCCCATAGTGAATAACCTCTAAGTCTGCGTGTCCACGTCAAGAAGAACCTCTCTTCCCCTGGGAGAACGGTGATAAAAAACGAAAGGAAATAGGGAATTAGGAGAAAAACAGTCGTCTGATCATCCCATTTGTAATCATGTTCTAGCAACTGGACTGGAGAAGCAGGTTGCTCAAGGATACTCTTAGAGACTGAGAAACTGTATGGGAAGTGCAGAGTCTGTTTTGCTGCACCTATAGCATTCAGTGCTGAGACTATAAGGGATATGCAGGGAATCACCTCAGTTAACATGGAATCTGAGAGGAGCAGTGACACAGCAAGAAAAAGAAAAAGGAAGCCCTTTAAAAACAAACAAACTCACCCCGCCCCAGAAACAACAACAATTAGAGTACGAAAACAGATGGATATAAAAAGGATGGAAAAAAAGACGGACAGAAGGAAAAAGGAAAGGAAGGAAAAAATAGGGGAAAAAAGGAAGCATAGTGCTGTGAATTATACTATAACAAAGACATGCTCTGGGCTGAAAGGCCAGTTCTCCAAAATTCCTACAAAAACAGCTGGAAAAATTGAAAGAATGTGTGATGAGATTTTCAGAAGAATTTTAAACTGGGCTGTCTGACAGCACTAGAAGAAACAAGAATTTCACCCCTAATTTCAGATAAGTCCACACTGAACATCAGAGGGAAATCCCACTAACTGGCTTTATTTACTCTTCACCCAGCAGAACCAGATGCGTTTTTCTTTTCCTCTGTCTTCCCATTCTTTTCTCCCTGAAACAACACAGAACCTCTTAACTGTGTTCCAGTTGAGCTTCTCTAGCTAAACAGGACAATTTCTGCATGCAAAGCTGTACATTTACATCCTTCTGGCATTGAACAACACCATACAGATTGTGAATTCCTTCTGAATTACTTTCTCCCTTGAAGAGACTCATTTATATTTGACTCCCATACTCAACTAGTTGAATACCAGTTGTCAAAAACATGTAACACATACTTCCCTAGGAAGTCTGCTTTTTGCTGCTATCTTTGACACCACTTCAAATGGATCAGATGATACAAACATAGTGATGCTTTTAAGGTTCACAACACCTTGATTAATAAGGCAATACACCATTTAAATGCTTGGTGAAATGGACTATAAAAATGGCTCTATCAAGCCATAGGAGTAAGAATTTGTCTTGTAACATTTATCACAGTAACTGTGAGAAAGACTGATCCTACTACCCTAGTTCAAATTCCCGGAGGTTTTGCTTATCTAAGGAATGCTAAATCAGGTCTTTAAGACAAGCTGCACTCTGAAATTATTCGGCAGACCTTCAGTGCATTCAGCAGCATTATACACAACATCAGATATTTTTTATTTATAAAATCCATTAACCGCATGACATGCAACATGACAAGCAATATCCAGACTCTCATAGTAGGTAAAGTGAAAAAAATAAGATACTTACACCAAAATGATGTTACAACAGTACGTGATAGACAGAATGACAGAGCAGTTTCACTTGGACCAAGTAAACAGGAACAGAAAGAGGCTGGGAAACCTCTGACCGCTGTCAGAACGTAAATATGTCCTGGCAGCAGCTTTCAACTGAACACCTATTCATTTAGACGGCACTAATACATGAGGCACGCATTAGAAATGTGCTCTGAAAATATGTTTGTATGCATCACTTGGAAATAAGGAGAACGAATACTTAGTGGCAAAATTAGTGAAGGGCCACCACTGCTGACTAATCTAAACCGTAGCAAATTGCTTGTGCAACATACTATGCTACTGTTTATAATCTCCTTAATAGTCTGCCTCTTCTTTCCTTTCTGCCTGCCGGAACGCAATATTTTGACAGGAGACAGAATGTACAGGTCTCTGTAGCATAGTTAATTAGGTATAGTTGTTTATTCCCTGGGCCTGCATAAAGATCTGCTGCTGAGGGAGGAATTGGAGAAACAAGAATTGTGAAACACTGTATCAATACTAACTTGTTTACTCACAGCTCCTCAATCACTTCCTCCCACTGCTCAATTACCTCAACAGTCTCTACACTGCGCTTGCCTTGAACCTGCAAAGACAGAGTAAGATAGGAAAATAGTAAGCAAATGCCCTAAATACAGACTGCTGCCTTGTTATTATCCATATATAAAATGTATATACATGGTGCTTGAGAAGACTATTTTCACCTTCCCTGTAGCAGCTGGCATTATTTATCTGCTCTACATGCCACAGTACGAAAGGAGCTAGAATTTCAGGTTTAACATAGCACACTCTGGGCTTCATGACATAGACGGTACTACCCAGATCCTCTTATCACAGACATCCACTTCTGAAGAGCACTAGCAGCCCTGAGCCTTCTGTTTTGCTGTTAATGCTGAGATGACACAAACACATACACTGTCAAAAATGCAGGCAGAGAGAACCAAGTGCCTAAAGGTGGGACAAGTGCAGGATTGCTCCTTCTGGTTGCACCGTTGTCTTATGCGAGTTTTAGCTGTACTTGCAGTTACAGCTTAAAGTACGAGGGGATGGTATAAGGCATAGGAATGATGATTTGCCAGAGAATGACAATACTGCAATTTAAATGATACTGCTTACATGGAAAAATCTGGGGACTACTAAAGAAATCTTGTTAACACAGGTTGTGTTTTCAGTAAGAAACCCTTCTAGCAGATACAGATCGTGAAATAAGCCCAAGTCAAAAACTGGAAATCACATGGTAGAAGCGGTCACATTGTTTGAGATTTCTAATGTTTAACAAGGAAAAGAGGTATGAATTATTCTGTTAGAGCCAAACCATATCCTCAAGGTTACTAAGACACAGATCTTCAGAGAACTTTAGGTGCCTGGTCACCATCTAATTAAACACCACTGTGCATGACAGCTGCCTAGAAATCTAAGGCAGTCTGAACCAATCTCCTGCTTTTCACCCTTTCATCTTTCAATTTCATCCTTGTAGAAGAATTACTCAAACTGAAAGAGCAGATTAGCTTACATTATTGCAAAGCAACAGTATAATAGGGGCTTGGAGATTCTTCAAGAGACATTTGATTACAAATATGCATCCAACAGCAAAGGAGATCACAATAAGAGCAGAGGTTAGTTTGTGAGTCTTGAAAATCATCTAGGCTACTAACTGACCGGAGCTCAACAAGGAAAGTGCCCTTTTTTCCTTTTTAATTTCCTCCCATCAAAGTTGGTGACAAAAATGTTTGCTTGCCAGAGAAATAAGTCCAACTGATAAAGTGATCAGAGTCTAACCTAACACATATGCACACTCTCCTGTGCAAGATGGGATACAGCAACAAGGCACTGCTATTCAAACCTTCAGGGTATTTTAGGAGACCTACACTTGGAAAGTGTGCACCGATAGACTGTTCACACGTTTTAGCATCACCATACTAACACTGCCTCATTTGAAAAATTCACTAATACCTACACAACCTATTTCAGTTATGGACTCTTTGCCCTCTTGCTACACTCATGGATGCTGCAGCAGAATCCCACTGAAAACTAGAATCTAATTGCTCTTGCCCACATCATCCACTTCCATCATGGAGAGATTGGTCTGAATCTCCTGAACGAGTCCAGATGCTCTTTGGATCGCATCTCCCCAGCATGGCCCTCAGCCAGGCCCCGTCCAGCTGTTGTCTGGATCAAATCCCTCCAGCATGGCTCCCTGCCCACTCCAGCTGCTCTCTGGATTAGGACACAGCTCCTGGTCAGTCCAGCAGCTCTCTCTCCTTCCTCAGATGCCAAAAGCACCACAGACTACTGTCAAGACAACCTATTGAGCACGGCCACCCATGTGAGAAAGAACATCCCCTCCTGGGTTCCACCAGTAAGCCTTCCCTCCAAAGATACAGCTATAGGAGTTACAGTGAAATGAAACTTTTCAGACAAATAATCTACTTGCTGCATTTCTGCAGTCACTCAGTCACTAAAAACACAATTTCAGGCTGAGGAAAAAATAGTTCCAAATTGGTGTCAAAATCCTCCAAGCAGTTTAATGAAAAACATTTATTTAAAATCTCACGCTCACTTGCCTTATTACAGAGATTACCAACTGACCCATACATGCCATGGATTTTCAGCCCTCTTCAGCATGTGTTGCTTCCACTTTCTTTGCTCCAGTTATGAGTGCACTAAGAGCAGATGGGAAGTGGCTAGGCTCTGTTCTCTGAAGTGCTCTTTGCCAGCATTTCTAGTCAATTTGACTCCACGGTTTAGCACACAGAGCTGAGTGGCAAGAGGCTGCAGCTCAGAAACTAGCTGGGAAAGGCAGAGTACGGGAAGATGATTGCAAGGGGGAACCACAGACATAACACAAAACAGGGTAGAAACGAGAACAGAGTGACAGCTACAGAACCCAAAGCAGAACAGAGCACATACAGCAAAACCAATAAACAGTAAGGAGTGGAAAAGAAGGATAAAAAGCAGAAAAGGAAAAAATGAACACAGGAAAGAGAGGCAGGCTAGAAGAACGTAATGGTAGTTAGAAGCCTGCAAATGCTCCTGTTCCTTTTGTTTCACTCTAATTTTGAATGGCATTTTAAGCTTACAGTAGTTCCCAATTTTGAGGCATGGAGCATCAGTGCTCTCACTGGAAACGTGTGAGAAACTATATGTCGTGATGGTTATTAAGACTATTGTCCCTTGGATTCACTTAGGGAAAGCATATGTTATTTCAACCTCAAATTTCAGCTAGGTTGCGTGAAACGTTGGTCTCAGTAAGGTTAACTGCACTGTCACCGCTGACTTCAATACAGCCAGGACATCACGGTTTCAGTTAAAGACCCAATTCACAAGTTCCTTCTATTTTTTAACTGGAACTGTAACTTCAATGAGGTCATATAAAGCAAAAGAGAATAGCAAAATATTTACAAACTATTTCTTACACAGCAACAGCTCGTGTGCAGATGACTCCATCCTCTTCTGCACTATTACTTTTCCTATGGTGTGTGAAGACTCAAGAGAACAAAAACATTGCTGTTAATGTCGATAACTGCTCGCGCAAGTTGTTTGATGACTTATTCTACCAATTATTTTCATATGAAACTTCACAGTATGAAATAACAGGCTGCAAAGCAAAGATCTGAGTTGATGTAAAAGATCAAGGCATGGGATCAGATGGAAGGACCCCTGAGAAGTAAGACGCTGTTCAAAATGAAAGAGCCTACATATACCTGGTCTTTGGGAGAAATATGCATTTTTAATACGCATTCCAAAAATGATAACAGTGCTATCCAGCCCCAGCTTCCCGGGAAGGAGAATAAGAGATACCTGGCACACAGCATCCAGGACTTTCTACATCGTGTGTTAACAAAACTGCCACACGCAACAGCTTGCCGGGTTCAAAACCAAAGACAGAGTGATGGCTGTCATTAAGAGGCCCTATTAGCAAATAATATATTGAAGTTAACGGGAATTTTCACTTTCTCGGACAATAAGCCCCTACGCTCCCTCCGATTGAGCCACTCAAAACAAACAAACAAACAAACAAACAAAAAAAAAGATGCATGAACTGAAGCAAGGGCAAACGCGCACCTTCCCGAACAAACCGCCCCACCAGCAGCCGGCAGCCGCCGAGCCCCTACCTGTTCTCGGTCTGAGGAAGGGACGTTAGGGGAGACCTGAGGGCTCGCACCACTTTCGGAGTGACAGTCGCTACCTCTGCCTCCTCCTCCCAGCCCCTGGCAAACAAGACGGGATAACAAAAGTTGTCAAAGCCGGCGAGAGCCGCCACCGGGCGCCGGCCGCTCCCCGCCGAGCGCTGCCCCGCCGGCCGCCGAGCCGCGAGCCGAGCCTAGCGCGCGGGATGGAGCGGGCTCGCCCCGTCCCGCTCCTTCCCCGGCCGCCCCCGGGCTCCCCCGCCCCAGCGCGAGGCCCGCCGGCCCCTACCTGGCTCGGAGCGGCCGCTCGCCGCCCAGACGCAGGAGGCAGCCGCCGAGCAGCGTGCCGCCCAGCGCCGTGGCCAAGGCGATGACAGCCCGCATGGTGCGCTCGGCAGCAGCTCCCACCGCAGCTACGGCCGCCCCATACTATTTAAGGGAGGCGGCGGGGAGGGGGAGGCGGCCATGGCAGCCACGGGGGCTCTCTGCCCCGCCCCTCGCCCGCAGCCTTGCGCCGCCGCTGTTTTCGGCCCGCTGTCGCCTCGGCGCCGTGCCGCCGTGCCGCCCGAGGCTGCGGGCCCTGCCCCGCCGGGAGCCCTGAGGGCAGGCGCCGCTTCCGCCCAGCCTCCCCTCGGGCGGGCGCGCTGCTGGCTGCCGTGGGTGCTGCTGCCTCGGCCGGGCGAGGGGGCGCGGTGCGACCGGAGCTTGGCTGGAGGGGGCAGGCCCTGCTGGGGGTTCGCCGAGGGAAAGCGGGCAGCCTGCCCCGGCGTCTGGCACAGACGGCTCGCTGTGCTGTGGCATCTCTTTATGTTATGTGCAGATAACACCGAGGCCTGCTCTTTATATATAAAACACCTTCACAGTGTTTTCAGTAAATCTTTGCGTGGCAAGCTTGCATGTCTTTTTTTTGAGTAATTGTGCCCTTAGCGTTGCTCTCATGAGGCTGAACGCTAGTGAAGCCTAGTGAAATGACAGGACTCTGTTAATGAGGCACCCTGTATTAAAAGAAGAGGTAGTAGGGATGCTACACCTTAAGGCAGCTGCTCAGTCACAGTGAGCAGGCTCACAGCTCACATCTGCAGCTTCTTCCATCTCCCTCCTGCATTCTGTATCTGCAAGCATCCCTTCTTGCCATGCTCTGAAGCCTCATAATCCTCTGACACAAAGCTCCATTGCAGTTACATAAATGAGAAAATGAGGGATGTGGTAATGTGTTGGGTAAGTGGCTGGATATTGCGGTGAGCTGCAGTGTCCAGTGGTCCGCCAAAGGAGCTGCATGGCACCTGCTGTGATGCTCTACACCAGGAAATATCCAATTATTTGTTTTAGGGCAGTTGTGAAGTCACCAGACAGCTGTGCTGTGGATGCTGTCAGGGAGCTGGAGGGGCAGCAGGTACTTCCTGGCTCAGCACTCAGAGCCCACAGCACGCATGGCTCCGTTTTCCTCCTGGCTTTACAGTCCTTGGTCACAGTCCAAAAACAAAACACAGCATTAGGGCTCCTGAAGTCCTGGAGAAGCATGCTGTTCTGGTGCTGTCGGCAATGGTAAACATCTTGAAGAAATTTCACCTCCTTTAAAAAGTTCCCCTTTTCAGGCATGTGCTATAAGCTTAGTTGGCACCATAGGTGAATATGTAAAGGCATATAATCAGGCTTCTCATTGTAAATAAATGTCTTTGCTGGTTAGCAGATACCAGAGGATTCTGGTCTACAGTTGCCTCAGAAAAGTGTAAAGGTTTCTGTTCTTCAAACTACTTTGTTATTTCCATTAAATACTGCATAAAACAGTAAGTTTTCCACTTTAAAAAGTCTAATAGTACTCCATATAAGCTGTGCAGGAAAGACAACTAAGCATTACAGTCCAGAATACATATTTTTTTCCACTCTTGGTATTATTTCGCTGTGAGAGTACAGTTTTCCCCTGAGTTCTGAAGTATCACTGTCAGCTAATCCATGGGAAATTTAGTGATCTCAGTAAGGAAGTCATATTTCAGGCTTGAGGTCTGTCACCACCACCAGTCTATAATACCAGCAGAAATCTTTATTTTTTTCCCCTCCAGATCAAAAGGTTAATCTGTGTCATACTAAAATTCTCACAAAGAAAAGGAGAAGATTATAAAACCTATCTGTATAATTAGACTTAGCAGTTGGGGCTTGTTGTTTACAAACAACTTAACAGACATTTATTGATTGAGTGTCACAGTATCCGTAGATGTTATCAGCTTTAGTTCTCTGTCAGAGCAGCTCAGGAGGGAGGTTTAGTGACCTACCTAAAGGGTGAGAAGAGAATCAATGATGAATCCAGAATTCCTAAATTCAAATCCCGATTTAATGATCATATTTGTCTCCTGCATTGTGTTGCCACATCAGGAGCAACAGTATCAGGTAACCTCACAGAAGGGACAAAAAGATAAAGGCAAGATGTCATGTAGAAGACAACGTACACAGAGGCTGCCCCACACCTTCCTGACAGCTGGAAGCTGCCACATCTTGGCAGCATCTCCCAGCTTCTGATTCCCATTGGCTTCGAAGTCAGTGAGAACTGATAATTGCTGGCTTGCACAGGAGGAAGAGATCACTAATCATCCAGGTGGTGTCACAATGACTTTTTCACCAAGATCCTACAACCTGACTTAGCTGCTAATTTGGAAAAATAAAAGGTGGCCTCGGGTATCATCTGTGAAAGGCTGCTTACCCCAGGTCAACCAGATTGCATCTGAGGAGTCTGGTGGTGATGCCTGTAGGGCTGCATGGTCACATGGTGCTAGTTTAGCCTTCTTATTTCCAGCAGCTAAGTCATCTTAAGAAGCAATTAATGTTCATCAAATGCTTTCCTAATGCTGCCTTATCATCTAAGGAATGGCTGTCACAGGAATATTAGCTGTTGCAAATAGGAGGGGAGGTAACTGATTATCAGGAAGAAGACAAAGTCACCAAAGATATTCAGTGAGACTGGAATCTCACATCACAGTAAAGCATAGGAGACTCCAGAGCAAGATGGAAGTGAGAGGCTGCTATTTGGGTATTCTTAGGTGTGATATCTATGGGAGCGGGCGCTGTCAGCAAAAAAAAACAAACAACCTCAAAGCCCAATCCAAAACTAATAAGTCTTTTGTGTGTTTGCTAGTGCTATTTTTTTTTTTTTTAAGTCTTTCCTTACTACTTTTCAGTATTTTTTTTTCCACATCTTATAAAATAGGCTTTATTAAAATAACCTAGTAACTAAATTCAGCCAGCAAACTCTATTGAAATCTGCCTAAAACAAGTGAAGTTTTAGCAGTTACACGTACCCCAGTTTTGTGACAGTCATCAGGAGCGTCAGTGACAACTCCTCCTGTAAGGCACTGTTTCCTCTCCACAGTCAGAATGAAAAGAGGGCACATGCAGAACATTTCAAGATGTTGAGCATCTTGTAAGATCTCACATTGCTGGGAGGACTTGCCTCCTGTGCACAAGATGAGTATGATTTTCACTGTTGTAAACTTGACTATTCTTTTTACGTGTCAAAGGAAAGTATTGCTTGTGCTCCACCAGATTCTTCTGTTTAGCTTAACAGAGTAACCAGCTTCCACTGTTCAGCAATCATGCTCCTGCCTGAAAGCAGACAAACACCCATTGTCTAAGATGCACCTCATACCATAAATGAACTTGAGGCCAGTAACTGTACTGAGAATCAGGGCTCTATTGCCAGCAACCATGCAAGACTCCATCCAATTAAGGGCACGGCTGGCATTCAAATGCCCATGATTGTAGCACAATCCAGTGTGTATGTTCTTCCTAAGGAAGCTAATAGGGAGAAGCAGATCTGAATACTGATGAGATACAAAGGATGATTTTAATGCAAAATTCCCAACAACTTGTAAGTTGTTAACCTGAAGGTAGGTATTTTTTCCTGTTCTCTTCCTAAATGCACTCAGTGAGACTTCTTAATTTAACACCATAAGGAAGGCTGTCAGTCAGGTGAAAACTGTGTTCTTCTGGCAGCGGTGGGTAGCAGACTCACGGGCAAGGGGCATGCAACGATCTGTACCTAGACCCTTTCCTAGCTTCCATCAATCAGGGTTTAGTTGCCTTTCATGGATTTTTCTTCTATAATTGTGTCTAATTGCTTTTTAAAACCATGTAAACTTCTGGCATCGACAGCAGCTTGTGTCAGTGATTTCCATCCAGTTTGAAATCCTTCCCATTATGGTTGCCCCAGGAACAATTTCCTAAGAAAAATTTCTATTGTTATTTGGAAACTCTAGTTCCCTGTGCTAAAGGACATGAAGCACTAAGTATTCTTTTGCAAGGAATTTTGTTACACATAGCACAAATCAGCACTGTTCTTAATAGAAATTCACAGCATCTATTGCTAGAATCAAGACCGAATTATTACAGAGCATACTGTGAGTGCAAATTAAAAATAATGCACGACACTCAACCAAATCCTAATGAACCAATGGCACAATGTCAAACCCATCAGGAATAGAGACTTCTAATGCTATTATTAAAAGCCCAAACAAACAAAACAAGTAAATCAACCTTGACAAACACTGTTCAAGTAACTTTTGCTTGTCATAGATCAGCGTGCAGACTGACAGCACAGCCCAAGCTGCCTCAAAGTGCCTGCACAGTGGATGAGGGCTGCGCGTCCACAGTGGCACATAGTGCAAGCATTCTCCTTGGGCTGTATGGTCATCAGTTGAGCTAATTACATCAAGCTTAACATTTCTTTCCATTAGCAAAGCTGGACAACATGCCCAGCTGCTTATCTGTAAGAAAATCTAATCTGGAATCACATTTATTGATATGTGAGTGTAAAATAGCAATGAGAATGAGAAACCACAGTGGAGTCAGATCATCCTTAATGGTACAGTGGTCAGGCGGTATTGTTTATGCTTATGGAAAGCCACAGTATACAAAAATAAATAAATACATGATCTAAGCAAATAATGGTGATTACTTGGAAGAAGAAAAGAGAGGAACAGCTGTCTGAGGGGCTGACCTTTGGATGGGAGCATTATCTACTGAGTTTGTTCCAAGATGGTGGCCTGATGGCCATCTCCAGGCTGGCTCTTTTGGACTGTAGTGCACTGAAAAAAAAATACAGAACTGCACTTTGTTTTTAGCATTCTTGCATTTCTTTCGTTGAATTTCATATAGAGTAAATAAAAAGGACACATGTGAATATATGGGGATAGATTACTTGTTGGTACTAAAGAAAACAGCAGACGTGATACAGAGCAACTTAACCTCACGGGTATAAAGGAACCTGGAAACAGGAGAACAGGACCTCTGTCTTTAAACTGAGCAACAGCCATTAACCTCATTAAATGAGGTTAAAAATATGACCTCCGAGACTGCAGCCTAAGCCTATTTCTACATAATACTGATTCTCCCATTCTATTCTGCAGTAAAAAGCACTGAATGCTTCATAGAAACATCACTGCTGCAAATCCCAGATTCTCCATTTTCCATTATCACACACTTTTGAAGCCATTTTCAGAGTTCTGCAGTGAATGCTGGTAAGGCTGCAGTGCCAGCAAGGTGCCAAACGGGTGCAAGGGTACTCAAGTCCCTGTGCCTGCAGTGCTCATGCACCACAGAGGGATGTAGGTTCTGATCAGGGCTCATAGCCGCAAGGTGCTCAGCAGGAAACCAACATTCCAGAGGTCAATCAGGAGAGGAGCAGATAATGACAATGCTGGAGAGCCTGTGAGCCAGCTCAGACTCATTAATATTTCTGTTAAACTGAGGCCAGTTAACTTCTGGTTAAGCATGTAGCAAAATCGTGCTTAGAAAAAGCTCAGTATGTCTCCACAATGAACTATCAGCATGAAACATCAGGGCACAGGAACACATCCACGCTGCAATAGGGAAAAGCAAGACAGTAAAGACTGTCAGAGCACACCCTGGGAAGAGACATCTGAAAGTAGGCGCACTCCTCTTGCCATTGGGACAGCCTTCCTGGTTCAGGTACCTCAGGAAAACCAAGCCCAGGGAAAAGAAAAAAAGCCCAGACAACTCTTTACTTGTGTTTGTCTAGTAATGCCCTGAGCTATTTACAAACTGGAACTGAAAGCCTCTACCTCTAAACAGAAATAAGTCCAGGCAACTCCAACAACCAGCAAGGTACATTGACATATGGGAAAGAGTAATGCAGTAGAAAGCATAACAAGATGGCAAAGCAGTAAAGTCTCAGGCTACAGCGAGATGATCTGCTTAGATGTAATAGCAGTAGGTACAGAAATAACAGAAAGAAACTGCTTACCATCAGAAGACCTATAAAGTCATCAGGTAGGCAGGAATCTCCAGATGAGATACCCCCACCCCCCAACCCTTAAATGAGGTCTGGGAAGGGGTGGATCCTGGCTCCATCCCTTCTGGTCACCCAGCTACACTGCATGCACCTGAGCAACCCTGGGCTGGCCCTGCCTTCCCACCAGGTGCTCAATCACTGGTTCAAGCTGTGACTTGCATTTCCACTATAGAAGTCTTATTGTCTACTGGCATTCTCTCAAACGTTCTTATTCTCTCATAGATATTCTGAAGTAACTTTCTGCCTGAATGACATTGGTTGAAAATCAGAGCCCAGGATGGGCTAGCACCCACTAGGTTCACACTGGCAGTGGAGCATGGCCAGAGCAGCACTGCTGCTGGGGTTGGTGAGGGGAGGGTGAGCAGGGCTGAGGCCAGCCTGGGACTGGGAGAAAGTGAGAAGCCATGGCCTGAGCTCTGGCTAGGGAATGCAGACAGTGCGAGATGCAGCTATGGGGTCTTGAAGTTCTTCCTTCCCCCAGCAAACCGTCTTGTGCTGAGCTCTCCATCTCTGTGTCCTCAAAACTCATCGTGCTACATACAGCACTACATCCTGCTGTACATAAATACAGTCTCCTCCGTGATTCATGCAATAATTAAAAGCAACAATTATTTTAAATGCTACTTTCCCCACTTCAGTAAATAGGCTGGTATCCGTGCATCAGCAACAGACCTTGCTGATCATGTCGCACTCCCAACTTGCTTTCATTAAGCTCTGCAAATATACTGCAGTTCTCGCAAAATCCGCGTGCTGGGTAAGCCAGAATCTCTCTTACGGTTCTCACATATCCACTTATGTATTTGTCTCCCTCTCAATTACTGTACTTCCAGAGAAAGCACATTGTTGTTTATTATTATCCAGTGCATTCCGTGTCCTGGCAGGAGAGAATTAAGGTCTGGCAGAGGAGGAAACTGAACGTAGCCCAGGAAAATTGAGTGCCATCTGAGCAGAAGGATAAATAAATACTCTTATGTTTAGCATTATTTTACAAAACGGGCATTCAGTACCCTGCTCCTAGGTGAGACTTCTGCAGCACATGCTCATTTTCCATCCACCTTCATTTTAACCTTGAGGGCTCTAACACCCACAGTACTCATTTAGAGACACACTGCTTTATGTGCCATCAGAAATGCCCCAAAGCTAACAATTTCAGCTAATGCAATTAATTTATTAAGTGTGTAGTTTACATGTCATGTTTCTGAGTCATTTTTATTCAGTGGTATTGGCATAACTGACTGTCAGATCTGAGACAGTTGGTTAAAACATGTTAGTGTTAGGGAGGATGATCCAAAGGGGAGAGCTGGGGGTGCTGGGGGTTATGTGGGGGCTCAGTGCGGGGGGAGCCCGGTGGCCCCCAGGGGTGTGCTGAGCCCCAGGGGTGAGGGGAACAGTGGGGAGGAGGATGAATGGAATTTTCATCAGAGAGAACGCTGATGCTTGAAGTACCATTATGCTGCTGGGAGATGTGCATTTTAAATACTCACATTTAAAATCCTTTGCTTTTAATTTTCTGTTTGCATATTGCATGAGTGTGCATTTGACCGAATAGCTGAGTGTGTGTAAAAGGAAACTCTAAAGCAAGGAATCATCACTTGAAACCTGCAGCTGGAGAAAATTTATTCCAGCTTCCCAGATGTGCTCAGGCTCAGCTTGGCTGTGTTTAAGTGCACAAAGAACTGAGCAAGCAGGCAGTATGTGCTTTTATTGATAGCTGTTGGGTGTAGCCATGAGAACCTGAGTTCATCCTGCTGGCAGCAGACAGGGTAGAGCAGGCAACAGCAGGCAGCATGCAGCCCCTCTCTGTGTCATCCCAAACCCACCTGCATCTTCCTCTGGAACAGGGGCTGCTTGAACCCTGTACTGCTCCTTTACTCCGTCCACGGCTCATTCCTCAGTAGTGCCTGTGGTGCAATAGTTGTGTGTAAAATGGATCATTTCACCAGACTGAGACCCCAAATTCAGTCTAGATAGGAGTAACTGGAGCTAGCTCCCTTTCTCAGAGCTGGAGAGCAAATGATCTGCATTGAATTGCATGTCTTCAGTTCTGTGGCACACTTAGCTGCTAGTTGAGGATTACTAACACGTAGTGGCAGGGATCTGGAAGAGCCACTGTGTGTGTAGTGTACAGAGACCTGCAGGACAGGAACCAGTAGTCGTCCTGGGCCCTGTGGTATGTCTGCCACAGTGATGCACATTGGGATCCAAAGAAAGATGATCTCTGAAAATTAAAAGGTGGAATTCAAAACTGAGACACACTTATTTGTTCAGATACTGCATTGTCTGTAAAGCTGCAACACAGCTCCATAGTTCAATGTTTTTCTCTTTAACAATTGCTGAGCAGCCCCATAATAAATAATGTTATCCTCTTTACTGTCATTTTACATTTACTGAGCATATAATTTATCTAGACTCGTAAAGATAATGCACGTAGCTTTTAATAAGCATAAAAATAGTTCAGGGTAAACAAAAGAAAGACTGTGTGGCCATGGGAGTGCTCTCCCAGCAGGCAACGAAAAGATGCTGCTTGATGTTCCACAGGAAACTGGGGAAAATGGGCACTGGCCTGGGAATGTGGAGATCTGCTCTCGCAAGGCACCGATGTGAATCTGTGCCCTAGACATTGCCTGGCTGAGGCCTTGGGGCTGATGTGAAGTGAGGGGCAGTGCTGTCCACGGACGGCAACCTCCTGACCTGCAGCAAGCAGTGGATGGGAGAGAAGGGATGGGAGCCCTGTTTGCCCCAGTGTCTGGGTGAAGAAGCCCTGGAATGGCAGAATGATCTGCAGGGTGGGGACACTGGAATCAAGGCACTCTTGGTCTTTTCTGGCTAGAGAGAGCTGCCGTTATGTTTTTCTGACGATGGCATCTGCACTCACAGGTCAAGGTAATATAACAAAAAAGTGACAGAACCCATTTGACTGTAGTGACTTATGCTGGAATCATAAGGTTAAGACGGTATAATATTTGGCAATTTGTGTTAGATTCCTGATTGCACATTTAGCCACCTCTGATATTTATGCACAGTATTTTTTGGAATTAAGTAAGTTATTAAATATAAACTCAGAAAATTAACTTACCATGAACATTTTCTTTTTAAATAGCCTACAGATACTATTTTATCCTAGGCAGATGAAATCTAAGATGAATAAATGATATACGAACAAGCTGATTTTGCCAGCTTTAGGTACAAAACTTGTAAGGACCTCTGCTTCTAGGAGAAGGTGCAAGTGATGTATGTTTCATGAAAACATCAACCTCATTAGATCTAGCTAGTTAAAAGATCTTGAAAAAAATAAAAATACCAGTGACATGACTGGAATGCGATGGCTGGGTTTCATGTAATCGGGTACGGTCATTTAAAATATACACATCCACATCTGAATCCTTCACCCTGGCTTAAATTATATTTAAAAAAAAAAAGGTAGTCGATTCTGGGGAGAAAATTACTTCATCCAAAAGTGAATGTATATAAGCTCAGTCTTCTTACCATGCATACAAAAAAAAAACAAAACAGAGAGCAGTTCAGCTACAGGTGAGATAAAGCCCTCCTGCCTGACAATGGGAGAGATTTAGGGGAATTAAAAGCATTCCTACATTGATCTGAAAGTGCAGACTGTTTCCTTTATTTGAATGTTTTGTGCTACAAGATGTCTGCAAGTTTTAAGTATTTTTTGCTAGCCTGGCACATAACTTCTTTTGAAGATATGTGGTCAAATCTTGTCCCATTTTAACAGCTGGAATGACTGTGAAGGTCTTTTCCAAACATAGATGATTCTATGTTTTAACATGGACTAAGCTTGACAGTTCTGGCTTTTAAATGCACTTGCATATTTAATTACTTGGGAAAAATAATTCACAGAGACTTGGTGCAATGCATGCACTTCATGGATATACTTCTGCAAGTTAATTTTTCAAATTAAGCATTCACTCCCCTCTGCAAAACCCAAAGCTAGAGATCCCTTCTTTATCCCATTTCAGCTTCTGACTTAAAGCTATTTAATCCACACAGTTAGGGCTGATTAGCAAACACTTTGGAAACTTGAAGGAAATGGGATTATCTTGCAAAGCCACTGCAGCACCAGAGTCCCAGAAAGGAGTTAGGGATCCTCATGACTTCTCAGAGACTGCATGACATGTGGCAGGATGCTGGAGTTAGGGCTTTCAGTTTTCATGGTAGAACCATAGATTCATAGGATTGTTTGAGTTAGAATGGACACCTAAAGGTCATCTAGTCCAACTCCTTTGCAATGAACAGGGTCACCTACAGCTAGATCAGGGTGCTTCAAGCCCCATCCAGTCTGAGCTTGAATGTCTCCAAGGACAGGGCATCCACCACATCCATAGGTTATTCTACATAAGACTAAGTAATGGAATACGAGATCAAAAAGTAGTGAGAGTTTTACTAGAATTGTATTTCAGACATTGCCATCTGTTTGCTAACAGCAGCATGCCCTCTCTTTTTATATCCTTTGCCCTCTTGGATATGCTTATTAACATGAGTTGTCCTGTCAATGGATACCGTGGTACATTCACTTGGTGCACCTCAGTTTCCCCTGAAATTGGAGCAGAAATTCCTCTTAATCTTCCTTTCCCTTTTCTTACAGAGAATGGCCACTGCGCTCTCCCCACTTCACCATCTGGACTGCAGCAGGCTGGGAGTTTGCCAGCACTTATGCTGAAATCAAAAGGGATTTGGCTACTAAATTCCACGGAGAGCAGAATTAGTGGGGAGAGAGTATTCAGGGAAGTCCTAGCCCCTTCAGAGGAACACATTAGGGTTGGGAAGGGCCCTGGCCCTCTGAATTCAGATGGTGCTGGAGAGTGGAGTTTGCAGTAGTTGTGTTAAGGTCACACAGAAAGTGCTCACTCTGGCAGTGGGGCTACAGAAAGCCCATTGACCTCTAACTTATTTTTCCCCCAGTTATCAAATGCTCGGAAAGAATATTGCATTTAATTTTTATTTATACCCATGAGAGAGAAAATGTTTAATGAGCGGCTACATGCAGTAATGTGCCAGAGACCTAAGACAGAAGCAAGTCAGTGAAATCCTGTGTTCTGTCAGGCTGAGCATGCTCCTTCAAGAAAATAAGCTGCCAGCGGTTTTACTGTGCTGAGCCACAAATGTGCAATGTGATTTCGACAGATAAAGCTCTCAGACGGAGCTCACAGAGCCAGGCACGGCGATCCTGGAGACCCCCACGGCCTGGTGAGCCTGGATTCCCCTGCGGCCTGGTGAGCCTGGATTCCCCCATGGCCTAGTGAGCAGGCCCAGCACTGCAGGCTGTCTGGTGGTAGGAGCTGAGCTCCTTAAAAGAAAGGCTGGCAACACTGTAAGGACACAACCTTAAGCTGCAGTAAAATAAAGAGAGACGTGCTCTAGGATTCCCAGAAACTGACAATTGATTTGGAGCCCTGCAAATGAGCTGTTCCTAAAACCCCAAACCCTCCTATCAATCTGCCACAATAGCTTTTCTATGCTACATTTGAGTCATTGTATTCAGCTAGAGAAGCAGAAGTGTTCAAATAATTTCCTTCATGGAAAACATTAAAAGCTCTTTAAAGATCCTCTTTCTTAAGTAACTTTTCTGTGGAATGGGAACTGTTAATTAATGTAGATGATGCCATCTCAGAAAACAGTGAGCTTGGCTGCAGGAGGAATTTGTTCCATGCTTCTCCAGCCACTACCTTGTCTCAAAAAATACTTACTGAGGAGCCCTGATAATTTGAAATAAAGGTTATCACAGGATTTCTTCAATGCACCTGAACAAAATAGACACTGTTGAGCTGTCTGATACTTGTTAGTCTATGCTTTATAGGAATATATTTTCTTCTTATACCTGAGCTGCAATCAGTAATAGCCCGTGATGTAGCAACAGATTATGCTGCCACGAAATTAAAAAAGCAAACAGTTTGGTCATGAGTTGGCTTCTCTGCTCACCTAAATTAAATTAGATTAGGAATGATTGCCATTCCCTGGGCAGAATTAAAATGATAGCTGTTTCTGAGATCAGGAAAATACTCCCTGGACAAAATCTGAAGAAACTGAGGGATGCCTAGGATTTAATTATTCATCTTGTGATACTCAGTGTTTTTCCCACCACTCAGTCACCAGAGTCATGAGGTTCTGGGAAGCTGAGCTTTTTCTTCAGAAACTAAATTCTAGGCCTTTAAAATTGCAAAGGGAGAAAAGAAAAAAAAAAAAGAAAAAAAAAAAGGAACCTCTGGAGTTTTAAAGAAATCCAAGAGAAAAAAAGATTAAATGTTTTGAAAGAACTGCTGTGTTCCTACATTTTTTGAAAATTTGTGCTGGACAATATCAGCCCTCTCTGTCTTCAGCAGATCTAAACAACTGATACTGTTCATGGAGATAATTTTTAAGCCATATAGCACCACCTTGTTCATAGAGGAATGCCCCAGCGCACCAGGATAGGGCAGAGAAGCCCCAACACTGCTGCAGCATGCCCTGGCATAGCTGAATGAATGCCTCCTGTCAGTGGCTGATCTACACAGACAACCAGGTGTACCTGCCCTCAACCAGCAAGCAGTATTCTGTATTCAGAGAGCAAATTTTTAAGCCAGGCTGACTCAAAATGGAGCAGTTCTGTGCTAACACACCCCATCCTGACAGCTAGGCTTTTGCCTCCGGAATGACAGCTGGACAAGGACTGTCAGATGTTTAAGGTGATAACAGTGGACAACTTAGGGCTTAGGGTAACCTAGTTCCCCTGTCCAACCATGTCCAAGAGGAGAATTAGAAGGAACTGTGGACACAGACAGAAGGCTTTCCCTTAGCGTGACTCCTCAGCTTGCAGCAGTCAAAGCACTTTGAAATCTCCGAGTTACTGATGATCTGCAGGCTGTCTTGTTAAAAAATACCTCAGAGATTTTTCTTCTACCAATTTGTCGAAACCCCTTTTGCCCTGTGGAAGTGAACCCCACTCTTGGGTTGGGCACGGTGCAAAAACAAAAAAAATACTCTGTGACTTCGTTTGAATTAAATCTCTGATAATTTCACCACATGACCTTCACAGTGTGAAAATGGTGACTAACATTTTCTCATTTATCATACTATTACCAGTCAATGATTTAAATATCTTTGTCTTAATGTTTCTAAGCCGATGTGCTGTTTTCTGTTCTATTTCTTTGCATCTGGAAGCAATTCTCAAAACGTGAAAAAAAAAATTAGGAACATAACATATGAAAAAATCCAATTTTTCCAACATATATTTTTAGGATATTTTTTCATTGTATTTGATAACTAATTTGCCAATACTACAAGCTACAGTTCTAACAAGCTCTTTCTTGCACAAATTCAAGATTCAATAACAAGATTCTGACAATCTTTCCCTTATGGTTGAATGAAACACTGAAAAATAGCCATAGAAAATGTCAAGATAAGTCGATCTAAACAACAAAAATAATGTTGTATAAAGGGAAAAAGCATTATTCTGGATTATATCTTCTACTTGCAGTGGGAAAAATGCAAGAAATGTCACTTCAAGGTTTTGTGGAAGAGTCTAATTTGAAGGAACTATTTATAGGGGCTGCATATTATGTTAATTTAGTTTCTCCTGACGTACAAAGGCTTCCTTTGAGAGCTTTTGTAGTAAGAGAAGGAAGAGAGCAAGAAAGGGAGAGGCTTTCACAAACAGAGTTATGATAAAAGCTGCTGTCATTATAACAGATCATCAGAATGAGAAGGAAATGGCAAGACACTGTTCATCACTTTGAGAAATGCTGATGAACGGGTCATGGTTAGGTAGGACTACCTACAATATTTACAAGGAGGGCTATGTTATCAGAAGAATGCAATATTTCCTCTTTGCAGGCTGTTTACAGACCCAGCCTGCTTTCTGCTACTCTATTTGTTATTTGCAAGATTTCATTCATACACCTCACTCAAAACAGGAAGAAAAAAATCATTTATATTTGAGAATGAATTTCACTTCACTGAAATTATTTTTCTTTGCGTAAACGGGATGAAAAATTTTCAGCTTGTGGATTGTATGCAAACAAGCTGTTTTAAGTGGGTTACATTCATTGTACTGAGGTCACTGATCATGCTGTTTTTTTCTACTGTACGTCTATATTCATGAAAAACAAGCTCTTTGAAGTGGAAAAACAGACCAGAACTGATGAACTATTGACAATGAATATAAATAATAGATAGCAAACAGAGAGGATCTGAGAACCATAGCATTTCAGGTTATGTTTTGGTTTTGATGATTTAAAAGGGATAGTGGCACAGTGGCCATCTTCACAGGTTGTTTTACTCATAAAACTCCCAATTTTTTCAGGGAAAAGAAAATCTTTACAATTGAATGCCTGCAAACAGCAAATATGATATGGATAGAGAATAAATGTTATCTCAGAAATGATGTGTTCCTAGACACTGCTTTGTGGTCAAGGTTTTTTTACTGCCACTGCAGATGGCAACCAGCTACTGCTTGGCCTGCCCTCACCATTAGAGCTCCTCCAGAAACATGGTGCCAGAGTAGCTTTGTTTGAAACAAAAAAAGCAAATAAACCATTAGAAATAATTACCTTGAAACTAATTCTGATTTCTTATCTGTAGCAAGGCATGTTCCCACTCACTCATACCAGCATCACTAACCAGACACAGAACACGAGTTGCTGTGGAAGCATCAGGGAGAACACAGGTACCTAGAGAGGCAGGCCAAGTGCTTGCGGGCAGCACTGCCTCTGTGAGGGCACAAGGCACAGGATTACTGGAGAGTTTTCCAAACTCATCGTCTTCACTCCAAAATCACCAGGCTACCAACATCACCATACCATGTTTTGTATATCACCTAGGCAGTGTGGACACCAAAGCTGAAAGCAGTGGCTCAGAAGGGCTGATGTCCACGCAGGTGCTGCTGGCTGTGGTGGCTCCATGGACACCATGGTGTAGAGAGCTCTGGCAGCTAGTATAGGGCTTTTCTGTGGTGTGCACTATCTGGTGTTGTCCTAATGTCATCTCGGATTTATTATCTGATGATCTCACGCAGATCACATCTTGGGCAAGGAAATCTCCTACATTTAGATCAGATATAAGGATGTATGGGAAGTAGTCTCACCATTGCTTATAATTCTTTTTCCTAATCCTAGTCTACAGTTAGCTGGTAATGCATAAAGTTAGGGTCCTCATCCTCTTCGAGATCTGAGAGAGAAAGTGTTCATTCATCAGTGGCTGCCAATTCAACAATACCCATTGAAACGTCATCATCACATTGAGCTGGCAGCTTTTATCAAGACTACAGAGTCAAAATGATTTGTTCTGGACGGGTGCTTCATTCAGCGTATTTGCTTGTCTTATCATCTCATCCCTCGAGGCTAAGGACACAGCACATCCAGATTTGCATCCAGTTATTTACATAACTACTAAGAATAGTAATAATCTTCAGCTTCATAAGTTGTCATAAAGTGCCCAGACAGTGTCACCTGCACTTGGACAAGAAGCAGTAAGCAGCTCCAACTTCTGTGGTAAAACATCCTTGTATACTTCCTTGTATACACAGGTTCTGCCCTTCTGATGTCCTTTTCGTTGAGGTTCAAGTGGCTGTGCCAGGTTCTTCCTGTGGCAGTAATGTCAGCGAAAAGATGGATCATCTGCTTCCTTAAGCTTAGGAGTTTGGCTCCCTCGATCTCCACTACACACAGCTCTTAGTGCCTGATAGTCTAAGTTTAGTTATGGCGGCAGCTTTCATGTTCTATGTAACAACTTTGTCTTCAACTAAGACTTTATTGAACTCACATTTCAGATTTGTTTTATCTACTTAGTGTCAGAATACTATTTAAATAGTATCTCAGTACAATTTGAAATTAATGTAAGAAGGATCCAGGCTTTAATCCTGAGAGCCCAACAAGGACGTGGCTCAGATGCCAGCTTCAGAATTTTGCAATGGGAAATCGCAAGTGTTAATACATCCCCTCCCATTATAGCAACTTCTCAAGCCTGGGCTTCTTGAAGAATCATAATCCAGATTCAGAGAAACAATTTCTTTCTGCTATAGCTCCTCTGGATTTTCAGTGCAAACAGATAGAACTGAATTGGAAAAAGCTGACATTTCTAAACATATCCAAGTAGGAAATGATTCAGTAATTCCAAGGAGAGGAGCCAACTGTGAAAGACCATATGCAATATGATCTATCTGGAACCCTAAGCCAACCTTTTGTTTTATGAGCTTCTAATCTTCCTATTTCAGTGTGTGGTGCTTTCCTTTTTCACCAGAAGATTTTGATCCCATGCTGGTTATTTTTGCATTGGGTAGGAAGAATTTGCATTGTAACTTTCTAAGGATCCCAATACAAAGGAAACTTGGGGTCCCTGCCCTCTGCTTGCCCCAAACCCGCTGGATGCCCGTCAGCCTGGGACAAGGCAGCAGCACACAGCTGATGTGCACTGCTCATCACCAATGGAGCTGCTGCTATTTGAATGATAAGACTTTGACCTTGGAATCAAAATGTTAATTTGAATTTGTTGCAGGAGTGGTCACTGAAGTATGCAGGTCATGTGGACTCTTTTATAACAGCCTATTTTACAGCACGTTGAGTCACGGCATCCTCTGTGAGAGCAATCAAAAGCATGTTTTACCTAATAAGGAAACTGCTGAGGCAAATGAATATCTGTACTGTTTTCCAATACATTTCACACCAATAATTTTTTCAGTTTTATGAAGCATGATGTGGTTATCTTTGAGATGGGTTCAGTGTACCAGTGCTTGACTTTAAACAGAAAGCCACTGACATCTCTGGGCAGATGTGTACAGGCACTCGAAAGCCCAGAGCTCCTGTTAGAACTGAATGACACGATTCATTTAAACCTCCCTCTTGTCCCCATTGCTTGCTTCTCGCCACAGAAATACCTACTTCTTCCGTAACAAAATGATGTTTTCATTTGATACATTTGACGCTTTTATTTAGGAACCTGCTTACCTGTGCTGAAGTAGTTTAAGTTTCACGTGAGAAAAAATGAAGTCCAATTTCATTTTTCTTATTTCTTCTCCATGCAGTCTTCAGGCTTCTCAGGCCTGATAGTGTAGTAGTAGATAGCCTGTAGTGTAGAAGCTGAAGATGTATCTATCTGGCGTGCTGGTTGAAGGGCCAGCTGCAGTGTTTGCTCTTTAGATGATTTTGCATCATGACTCTGTACACGAAGAGCATTCCATAAATTGTCAATATTAACATTAAATACTTCCTAGTCTTCTCTCTGACATCTGCAAATCACTCTTGACTTCCTTATTAGCATTAAATAATGCCAATCTTCAGTCTATCATCTAAAAACTGCTAGTGGATTTTTTCTTCTTTAAATTGCTGCTGAATTGCCAAAAAGAATGTGTCATTCTACATCTGCAAGACGATAGTAATTTAGAGTGGCACTGAGATATTAATTAATGGTCCATGACTGAAGCATGGAGTACAGATTTTTTTGATTTCAGATGTATATCAACACTCTGGCTTTTGTACTGTACTTTACACATCAATATTCAAGTCTCCCTCTTTGGATCACAGCTTCCCTTGCCAGCAGCCATGGCATCAGTCCTAGCTGCTTGCACAAAAAGTTAGGAACAGTGACATTTAAGCCTAGCAAGTGTTGTGTTTCTTTTCATCATAATGGAGCAATCTGTACGCTCTTGTAAAACCTGTTCTTTTGCCCCTTGAACATCCTTTTCATAATTACATTATTAGAGATTCTTTGTACATGATCAGACTAAAAAAAGGAAGGACGTTCGCATTTTACCTTACTTCTGATTTGATCTAAAAAAATTATCTTTATTTTTCTGGAATTTTGCAGTGCTACCATAGCAATTTCCATAGTGTTACCACATCACATCTTACTGAACTGGGACTCTTTAGTTGCTGGGTGAGAAAGTCACTAAAAATGTCTACAGAAGACGGTGCTGAAAGCTGAGCTGGGAATATTTTTCCACTCAGCTCCTGAGTACAATTAGAATATACATTAGTGAGGAATTTAAAAGAGAAATAAAGCAGGGGTCCTCTTGGACAACACAGAAAAACAGTTACCCCCAAAATGTTATTGGAAAATGATAGAGTTAGTCTAAACACCATCACAGACTGTAATCAAACAATTACTCTTTCCTTTGCCTGATTATTTATAATGTTGCTGTGCTTAGTTAGACGCATGAAGTGCTAGGCACCACATGGCTGAGAGAGCAAATCGTTCTCATAATATGCACAGTCAAGTCTTTCTTGTGCTTTGCCAGTAAGAACTGAGTAAACACAGAGCTTGTGCTACTCACCTTCTCATACCGACTGCCTGGATCTCCGCAATCCTGCTGAGCCCTGGAGGATGGAGCTGCTGGCACACTGCCGTGGCAGAGTGCGTCCATGACATGGCTGCAGGAGCCTCACGCAACAGCCTGCAAAGTCCTTTCCGGGTCCTCTTTGTAGAGCTCGGTTATCCGCCCTCTGAGCACAAGAACCCCAGCCTAATACGTGTGTACATCAGATAGAGCAGAGAGCCAAGGGCACAAATCCTTTGCAAAGCAGAAACAAAGGGCATGAGACTTCGCACCGAGCCCCCTCCTCTGTGCTGGCAAGGAGGCTCTTGCATCACACTGACAGCCCGCCAGCAACCAGGGCAGGATTCCAGGCATAGGTTTAGTTCTTAGGATGAAAGGTGCCGTATAAGTGTCAGTCATCGTGTTCCCTGTTGGCACGGGGTTAGGTGACTCTTTTTATTACCGAGGCTATTCCTAGAAAATGTAAGTGCCTTAGAAAGGGAGAAGGGCTCCAAGTACAAGAAATCTTATAGTCTGTATAAGGGTGCCTTAGGTATCTCAATTAAGTACCGATGAGATCCCGAGTGATTAATGACCAGAGGAAATAGCAACTGGTTTATGTTACTTGTGGTGCAGTGTCACCCAAGAACCCAGCAGGGGGATCAGAGATCTGCTGTGCAGGCCACACATGCAGGCACGGGCGACCAGAAGCTTTTCCAGACAGAACCGTCAGTCTCTAGTATTTCATAAACTGAGTAAGAAAGTCTTCAACATCCTGAAGAGATAAGTCTAGAACAAAAACTATTTTTTTTTTCCATGTGTACTAATTCACCTATTAACAAACTTTCCAGCTCATAGGAAAAATCTGCACCCAGCTGGCACGTATCCTTCTATGTCCTTGCACATTCAAAAGAAGCTGCATCTACACCAGCAATTTACACTCTGAGAATATGTTTTTAAAGTAAGTCACCTTGCCAACTCCATTTTTGTTTGCTTTGTGGTGTGGTCTCAGGGTGCACAAGCTTGATTGCTTTCAGATTAAATTAAAGCAGAAGACGCTTCTGGACTGTACCTAATGTGCTCCTGGTGGCTGCAGCACATTAGGTACAGTCCAGAAGCATATCTTCATGCTTAATTTAATCCGAACCTCCTCCGCCCCCTCTCCACACCCCAAATAGCGTGGACATTGGATCCCCACTGCCAACTGTTTCACTCTACGGGCCTGCTCCTGTTGCACGGCACTGCTTGCCAGTGTGGGCGTCCATTCAGCCTTGCCAGCACGACTCATGCTGATTTATGCATCTGATGATCTGCTCAGCAGTATGGGTCCCTGCAGCTTCCGATTCACTGGGAGCATGTCAGCGGACACGTCTTCAGGCCTGCAAGCTGTAAACTTCAAACTCCAAACTTACAGCCACATGTCAGGCTGGTCGTGCGTTGCTCCTCAGCTATACCCACACTGCCCCCAGCTCCTTCCTTCGTGATTCCCCACAACATTTTCTTATCGTTTCTTTACAACTTTGGTGGCACTCAGCCCTATTCCTTCTTGAGATATCGTTTAAAATCATTCCATGTATCAAAGGATAGAGAAGTTAGAATCTATTGAGTTAGCAGGCTTGAGACCAGAAGAAATTCTGGATGTGGACAGACAATTATTTCACCTATTTCAGTTACCCACCTACTGCACATCTGTTCCTATCTTCTCTGCTTTTCCATTTCTTCCCAGAACAAACAAATCCTGGAGCAGACTGCTTCCTGAAGCCCAAGGATTGGCTAAATGCCCAAATTCAAAAATTGCTTTACTTCAGACAAAAAAGAAAGTCATCAAGGTAAGGACTTGAAAACTCAGCTATAAGCACCTGTTCATCTCTTCATAGATGAAGTTCAGTTGAGTGCATCTTGATTCTAAAATTGTCCTGACACTACTGGGAATGTTGGCTCACAGCAAAGGAAATGAGCAAATGAAGCAGCGCTGCCAGACGCAATGCTGTGAACATCGAGCGTGTTGGGAGCAGAGGGACGACTTACTACGCATTTCACGGCCAGCAACAGATTTTACTGTCATACTTCATTTTCCACGATGTTCAGACAGAGGAAGGATGCATCAGAAAGAGTACGCACATCTCACCTGGGGCTGCACAGAGAGGGGATGCCTGTTCTTATATTTTCATGCACCAGGACAAGGTTTTCAGGCTTGAGCAAGCTGTGGTCACTGTGAGAAGGGAGTTTTGCTGCTGCCCTCCAGAAATAATATCCAGTAAAGGAGGTGCTAAAAACTCAGTATGAAGACAAAGATAAGAACTTCACTAAACAAGAAAGTTTATTAAATATGTGCTCATGGAGTCTGAACAGAAATCCCAAATCCATTTGTCCCAGGCTCCTTCAGAGAATGCCAGTGGCAGAAAATAGGACAGGAACTCATCCCTGATTCAGAGCTGTTAGACACTCTCCGGAGCTCCTAACTTATTCTTCTTTCCTGTAAAAATCCAATTTTAAAGACCCAAACCAGGGAGGAAAATAGAATTTGAAGCTGTTCATCCAAGGGGAGTGTGGGCTATTTACCCAAAGGCAATGACTCAAATTCAGGACTCTTTGCAAAGTCCAGAAATTCAGACATGAGCAGTTGTTGGCACCTGGCTTTCTCTGAACTCTTGGCTTGACAAAACCAATTTTTGTTTCCCATACTCAAAAACTAAAGATTTTTTGCACGACAAAGTTTGGTTCTGAAGCAAGAAGCTCGAGATTCCCTGCTGCACGCTGGTGCAGTGGTCAGTGCTGGGGGAAGAGCTATCCCTCTGCTGCTGCAGTGGGGAGCCAGGGGCCTGAGAAGACTCCTGCTGAAAAACATGGCTTCATGAGAAGGTAGGCAAAGAAAACCTGTTAGTTCAGGTTTTATTATAGAACAGCAGAGCCCCGTGAAAGGTGCAACAGATCCTTGCTTTGTGCAGTGATCTAGAGAAAGGGTTCAGATGCAGCCAGGTGGAAGAGAATGTTCTTGTTTTCTTTCAAAGTTTACCCTTGCTTTTGTTGTCCCAACTCACTGTCCTTAGAGACACTCAGGGCCCAGAGCCTTTTCAGGTCAGTTTTCTTATTTACTGTCATTTGCTGACGATTTCAGACCCCCTAGTCCCATTCACCCTCAGATACCTCCTGCTGCTATTGTTACCTATTGGGAAAAGAAAAAAACAAAAAAAGGATACTACCCCTCCTCTCAGACATGTTTTCCCCAATGAGATTCCCTCTACAGAGGTTGTCTCTCACATTGCTCCCACACCTCTTGCTGCCAGTTGTGCCTGCAGAGCCTCTGCTGGGTCCTCTTTCAAAATGACTGTGATTCTTAACTGGGAAAATAACTGGTTGTCTCTTTCATCTCTGTTGTCTCGGGGCTTTCAATAATCGCCTTTCCAGCAGTTGTTTCTTGCTGCTAACAACACACTCGCTGCCGGTCGTGTTCGCTCTGCAAATGTAGAAGGGCACCTTTGGGGAGCGGCTATGAGGGCAGCCCTGCCATTTTTCTTGAGCTACGTGAGCCATGGAGCTCTCGTGTGCACAGACCTGTTCCCCACTGGAATCTAAGAGGCATCCATCGCCAGAAGCACAGATCCTCTTCACAGCCATCTTATAACTCAAGTGTTTTGTTTCTCCTTCCAAACAGTATTTTAACAAACAGCTGAATATCACCTTCTGAGAAAGGTTTTATATTTTACCACAATGCTATTACTTCTTCTGTCAATAACTGAAATAATTACGTGCGCTTTTTCTCATACAGCCATGTTACTGTTCGTCAGTGTCCAGAATACTTCTTGATGTTGTTTCCAACGTATGGGATCAAGTGAACAATTTTCCCAGCGTGCAGATGGTTACAGATCACCTCTCACGCACCTCAGGACAAGGGGCCACAGCACAGACTGAAGGACGCCGGCTTGGAGCAATACTGCTGGCGTCAGACAATGTGCAGGCGGGCTGAGAGTGGGCTGCAGGGCTTCCTCCCCTCCCTCGTGTACTATTTCTCTGCGGTGTCTTTATTTTTACCTTTTGTTGCAATAATGACTCATTGCTCTTAAAAGCTGTAACGCAGAATTCTCCAGCAGCTCCCAAACCAGGGAATGCTCCTTGACGCAGGGAGTGGGAGAGTAAACAAAATCAGTCTCCAAAATAGAATGGTTAGGAAAGAAAGAAGCAGCAAATGCAAGTGTTTCATGGAGCAATTTGCCAGAAATACATCAAACAAGTGAAAAAAACTCAAGTGACTGTCCCTGTTCTTTGGGAAGGCAACAGGAAAGAAAGATGGCCCTTAGCTGTGTATTTTTAAAGTATTATCAGGAGAGAGGCAGCAGGTTCTCATGTGCGCAGGTTTGCACAGGTAAGCGTTGTAGCGTTGACGTCTGTGCCAATGACCAGTACACAAGGAGATACTGATAGGATATATCACATCTGGGAGGAAAAGAGGACTTTTGAGAGATATCAGCTCTAGCAGCAACCAATCTGAGTAAAAAAAAAATAATCAACCCAAGTACGGCAGAACTGTAACCCGTCCTATCTCAAAATACAGTGTATGATGTTATACTCACTGTGCCAGAATAAACTGTAATAGGGATCAGATATCAAAATCAGGGGGGGGAAAAAGTAATCAACGATCCTGATTTAACCTGAGAAAAAGGAAAGGCTATTCAGCATTAGCAAAACAGAACCAGATGTAACTTCAAGAGTGAGAAGGAAAAGAAGGTGGTATTACAGTACAGGGTGCTACCAAACCCAAGGGTAGGGGAAACATATGAAATGCAAGGATTTTTGCAGGCCAGCACCCAGACTTTGGACAAAACTGCTATATCTGTGTGTTTTGCATTGTTATATTTTGCAAGAGCTTGCATTTCTGGTGCCTATAACAATGTATCTTTAAAGAAATAGAGTCCTTCTCAGTCTCCAGAGTGAAAAAGAATTTTTCAAAAGGGAATCATGAGCAGAATATTACCCCGAGTGCTGGGGTCCCTATTAAGAACAAGTTTGTCTCAGCTTGCTAATGGCTTCTGAGCTAATCTGAGATTTCAAAGAGAAAGCCTCGCACTGCAGAGCACTGGGCACGGCCGTGCTGCGGAGGGTGTTCAAGGGCTTCATGCAAAGGGTAATAACATCTAGAAAATTCATTTTTGTGGAATGGAATACCGCGTCTGCTCTAAGGTGGACAAGAGGTCAAATACCCATTCTCATTAAAAAATAGAAGAGTCCATGCAGACAGAAAGCAAATGCACAGATAAAAAGAATGACGGACAAAATAAAGGTGTAGAAGCGGCAAACAAAAGGTCTAATTCAGAGCAAGCAGACAAAGGACAGAAATAACAAAAAATGCTGTTACCATTAACAATGTAAAGAAAAGAGTCTTATGTTTTATGCATAGTGCTCAATACAGCGTGAAATGAACTTATTTGTGCTAAATATATATATATCGGATCTGGACTATTATTTCCACTGCTTAGAAGCAGCACTGTGACAGTGCGAGACCCCAATCTCACACTGATCTGCTGGCCTCCATATACAAGCTATGGTGGTGATAAATGCAGTCCCACAGCATTATGATAATTTCATGTGCTTTTAAAAATAAGTATAAGCCACAGTCCAAAACCTGGCTGGAAAACCTCACTGAAATCACTAGAAGGACACTGGAGGAGGCTGGGGAGAACAGAGCAGGGACTGAGCAGAGCAGTGCAGGGAAAGAATGGAGCATGTCTGGTGACCACGAGATGCTCTGAATCCGCACCAAGGAGTCACTCAGACACTGGGGAGGCTCCTGGCCACAGTACTGTCTGCACATCCTGATTTTAAGCAGATTGCAGCCTGACAAGTGGGGGATACAGTTCTCTCCCCTCTGCTACAGTTTCCTCTCAACAGAACCATGTCTCAGTTACCTGTTTTAGCCCTGAGTTCTCATGGATCAACTCCCAGAACACACTATGGAATGGAAAACTAAATTAGATTTCCTTCAATTTAAGGTACAATCTCAAAAGCAACAGGACGGGTTGCTGTGCAAGCTACATTTCCCTGTGCCATACACTCACTGACAGCAGTGGGATGCCCCGGGCCTTGGGCAGTTTCATGCAGATCGAAGTGTGCTTATGGCAGAAAACTGTTTCCTCAACAGATAGGATTCTCTGTTTCCTGTGCATTTCAGAGCATTTCCACTGCTGACCTTTTAAGAGCTCCCGTGATAAATTGCTTGGAGGAGCAGCCTTTCTGTATCTTTTTGTCTCATTAAGATGTTAAAGTAGACTTAGTAAGCATAGCATTTGGACAATACCCAGGCAGCAGAGATGACCTCTCTTCTGCTACCTAAACAGAACTGCAGACAGAGCGTAGTTTTCTTTAGATGTACATTTCAGAGGGATGCTAAGAGGATTTCACAGCAGGAGGTTGGGGATTGCAGAAAAGGATGCTGCAAGTGAAGGTAATTCAATTGTTCGCTCTGGTTTTGGAGCAGCATGCCCATTTTATCCTCTCAGATGCTCTCAGTCCTTCTCTGACTTTTAGAAGTTAATGGTATTTACAACACTATGAGTGCTTAGGAATGAGACATGATTAACAGCCACTCTCAGCCTGAATTCCAGTGGATTTAACCCACTCACCATTTCACCACAGACCCAGGTACTCCCTGCTGGCTTCTGCCTCAGCACCTGTGTCTGCTCTCATGCTCCTGAAACCCTCACTTTGCTCTCGTTCTGTAGGTACAAGCTGGAGGGAGGATGTGGGGCAGGGGCCCATTCAGAGCCTGCTGGTGGCAGGGCAGCTGGCTGTGAGTCCAATGTGGCAAGGAGCTGCCCAGCTCCTGGTGCCACCCTCTTTCATTCATTTGGTTTCTCTATACAAACATTAATTTTCAAAATAAATTTGTCTTTGAGACATTACTGCCTCTTTTTGATGTGGCTGAAATTCACAGCTGGGTTGAAAGCCACTGGAGAAAGGGCAGGATTAGGCACAAACAGAATCAGTCACACATGCATCATGCCTTAAGAAGTCACTTTTGATGCAGGACTTTGAACCTTCTGGTAGACAAAAACTTTGAAAATATGGGGCTGATTTCCACTTTGATAGCTCATTTGCAGTGCTTTCCTCCACTTGTTCTATCTGCGTTGTTCCAGCAACACTGCTTGCAGAGCCAGCTGCAGCATGCTGTCTGTACAGCCAGAGGCTAGTGTGGATCTCACCTCCACACAAGGTCAATATCTGCAGCCCCTAAAGTGCCTGTTTCTCCCTCTACAGGGAGTTTTGGGTGTCCACTGCGGCTGCAAACATCTGCACCATAGAAACCTGGTTAGGTGAAAGGAATCTCACCTTAAAGTCTGGTCGGCTACTGCCCTTTCATATTACTTCCAAGGAAAAAATATTCTCAGAAGAATGTAAATAAGAATAAAGAATCATGACAAGTCATTTTAAAGTGTAATTTTGCTACAAAATTCATGGATTCAGAATAAATCTTTCCTCTCAGTAACAACGTTGTCAGCGTTATCTTGACAGGATGCTATCATTCAGCTTGTGATTGCTGAAGTTCCAGTGGAGTAAGAGAACTGCACTTCATTAAAATCCACTTCTCCATACAACCACTGCCAACACCATGAGCTGTCTCTGCAATTAAGAAAATGTAAAATGATCCCCTGCGGAGAAGAGTACAGTAGCAATGAGGGATACAGTCAAGTCCAACCCTAAGCCAGCAAATAATTTTCTTTTTACAGCTTCCCAGAATGGACTTGGCAGGGGATGTGAGCACATAGTGAAGCACAACACATTGGTGAAGGCAATCAAACTACTGCTCTGCCACACTGAAAGGCATTTCACTACCGTACTCTACAAAAATAGATTCAATATTTATTTGTGAGTATACACATGTATATGAGTATGACTATATAAGAATGAACGTGTTTCCTCCACAAAGGAATATTTTGTAGCTATACTGACAGCTCGGAGCAGTCACTGTTATCCAGAGTGGCCATTTCTGCCCCTTTCCCTCGCAGAAGGAACACTGCTGCCTGGTCACTGACACTGCTTACCCTGGCAAACGCTGCAGTTCATAATATGTTTTTCTGCTGGATTCTCATTATCACACATTCTGATCTGCCTGAGGCAGCTATTAAACCCCTTGTCAAGTTGCAGCTTACATTTTGACTGTGAATCATATCTTCTTTTAGCTCAAATTAACGCTGCATTTCGGTACTCTGAAATAGATACCGTGCAATTAAAGCGTTTTCAAAGCATTAATTGATACTTATGGCAGTAGCTGATTTTGTTGTTTTGTGTCAGAAATGCCGTTTGTCTGCAGACACTGTATTATTATTATTGTTTTGGTGTACCCCTTAGCTTTATGTTCAGTAAACAGCACCAGCTCTTTGTGAAGACAGTGTAATGTTCTCAATGTCAGAAGGGACTCACACATAAGAGAGGAAAAAAGAATTGTCGTTGCCATAGCCTTAAACCAAGTAAGGCTGAATACAATGAAATGAGAGTTGCTGTACTTTCAGTTTGAAAAGACACAATCAAACAAACAACAATCTAGAGAAATGTAATTTAGAAAACTTAATTCAATATAGAAAAGAAAAAAACATACATTTTATGTGCATAAAGGGTTATGTATCGGTTGGTGTAATGCAGTAACTTTCAAGGCAGAAAGCCAATTCTCACCACACGGCCATGTGGTCCACTTTAAGTGTCAGAAAAATCTGGGAAACATGGAAACCTTGGTTTACCTCAGATATAAGATAGGCATATTTCTTTGGAATGAGTTTGTTTTTACTGTATGCTCTTGTCAAATCCACATTCCTACCCTCTAAACTGTTTCTGTAGTCTGCCCTTCCTCTGTTTTCTCATCCAATTTCTTGTCTGTCACAACACTGAGCTTCCAAATGTGTTTCTTTCAGCCAGTCACACTTCCCAGAGGGCACAGTGCTGAAAAATGAGATGGGTGAACAGTTAGAATGGGGATTATTTTAACCCCATCTACATACTCAGATTGAAAGCGATGAACCAACACCAGAGTCCCGATTCACGGCAGGGGCTATGTTTTCTTTGAAGTTCTGTCCCCATAACAGAGGCGAGCTGGAGGGTAGCTGAGTTTGAAGCCAAAACCTCCTGGCTCCTCTCCCCTACAGATCAGCAGAGGTGGATCTCAAATTGCTGGACTGGTAGCAAAACCCTGGCTACATAAGGGATTTCCAAAGGATTCTTGGAAGTAGCTTTGTAGGTGTTTTAGACAGATCTTAAAGAATATTCACCCTACAGAGCTGAGGTAAATCGAGGCTCACCTCCTGTTACGCAGAATGAACCAAGTGCTCCTTTGGACTTGTGCAGTACAAATGCAGGCATGACTGCCATCACAAGGAGCTAGCTGGTGCCTGGCTCAAGCTCCCGCCACTGTGTTCCAAATTCCAAGTCAAAGGCACCAGCAAATAGATGGGCTCTCATTCTCCACTGCCACAATATGTCAGATATTTCCACTCCATGCCTTATATTGGGATGAAACAAATTAATCTGGGATAAAAGTTGGCATGGTATTAAAATGTCAGCGGAGGGCAAAATTAATACAGTGGAATGTCTCTGAATGTGACTGTATTTTTGGGACCATCTCAAGTCTGAGCTTAATTCTTTGCCTCTTCTCCCCAAAGGAACATTCTCTTTATTATTATTTATTTTTTTACAGGGCAGAAGACCAGGAAATCTTTCCTCCAGATTTAATGACCATGTGCTAAGCAACTGAGAGCTTTTCTGTCCCTTGCTCCCTGCAGTCACTTTCTACTCCCCTAGTTGGCAGGCTCCACTCCATATTGCTCCATCTACAGCTTCCTTCAGCTGGTCTCTCTAAAGCCTCCCCCTGGCAGCCGGCAACTTCTCCACCCACTGACCCCATTCTGCCAGAGCTGCCGTCCCGTACAGCAGCTGTCTCTGCATGGGAGGCTCTGCCGGCCCGCTCACAGCTGGGGAGGTGACATCACTCTCACCCACCTTCTTCCATTCTGCTGTCTATACCCACATCTTCGGTCTCAGACAGTGGTGGTGAGGTAGTTGGGATTACATAGATAATGCATTTTTGGACTGAAAAATGCATTTTAATGAAACAAGAGTATTCAAAAGAAGTTTTCATCTTGAGCTGGTTCAGAACACAACCTCCTTTTCCAGCTTTGTTTTTCTAAAATTCTTTTTCTGAAAGGAATGTCGGTATTGCTAGTGTTTGCATAAATTCAAAAATAAAAATATCAGCATTTCTGTTGTGGTTTAACCCTACAGGTAGCTTAGAACCACACAGTCATTTGCTCACTCCCCTCCTTCCTAGGGGGATGGGGGAGAGAATGAGGAAAAAGTAGAACTCATGGATTGAGATAAAAACTGTTTAGTAAGATAGAGAAAAGGAATAGGAAAAAAGGATAATAGATATGACAGTTATATATTCAAATATGTGTTTCATGTATATATAAATACACACACACATACATGCATATAACAAGTGTTGCACAAGCAATTGCTCACTACCCATCGACCAATGTCCTTTTACTCTCCAAGCAGTAGCAGGCCACCCAATGAAATTCCCCCCCTTTTCAAACTTCCTTCTGCATGATGTCATGTGGTATGGAACATCCCTTTGGCTAGTTTAGGCCAGCAGTCCTGATTCTGCCCCCTCCCAGCTCCTTGTTCCCCTCCTGCCCCCTTGCTGGAAGGGCAATAGGAGAAGCTGAGAAATCTGAAATGTCCTTGGCTCTATACAGCACTGCTCAGCAACAACCAAAAACATCAGTGTGTTATCAACATTTTTTTCTCCTAAAAAAAGCATAGCACCACACCAGACACCATGAAGAAAAACAACTCTGTCCCACATGAAACTAAGACAATTTCCCATGGACTACACATTCTAATTTTGAACTAGTTGTTATTAGGAAAGCTCTTCAAACAGTTGGGTCCTCAAGCTTGTGTAAGTCAGTGTAATGAATCATAGAATCAGAATCGCGCGAGTTGGAAGGGACCTTTAACGATCATCTGGTCCAACTCCCGTGCAGTGAACAGAGACACCTACAGCTAGATCAGGTGCTCAGACTATACCTATAGGATAACTGCTATTTAGAGCTCTGTATACTTAAACAGTAATTGTTTCTCACTTTCCCACGGAAGATGATTTGCAATGGGAAACAACACTGGTTAGTCTGAGTAGTGCTCTGAGGGCTTTTACTGTTATCATGAGACTTGATTCTCTTCCTGTGGTTTCTGAAAGAGACATGCTGAAATGATAGCTTGATTGCAGCTGACTTTGAAGCATGAATAATTATCTCATTCAACGTACACCTGTTACAGGTCTTGGAGTTTCTAGTAAATAATAAAGCAACTTAACCGATCTTGCAGTTTGAGGCTTCCAGTTTTTATTGTAGACACCACAGATTTGAAACAAAGCATTCCTTGGTAAAGATAAAGTAAATGTTTAACATTATTAAAACATGAATAATATCTTACCTCAACTAGAGGAAATACTACTTGAGTTCTAAACATTTTTGAGTACAACAGTCACAGCCACCCAGGGAAACAGGAAATAAACATTTATGAAAGATCATAATGTGAGGGATGCTGTGGGCCTGTGATAGGAGATTAACCAAATAACAATAAAGTTAAAACCACCTTCAAGGTAGAAATCTCGCAGTATTAGCAGCAGGTGCCCTGAAGGTTTAAGTACCACTTCCAAAGTGAAGTAGAAGCATCTTAAGGCAGAAAGATCACTCCCACAGGCCTTGGCAAAGAGAGTCTGTAAGCAGCTTCTCAGCTTGCACTTACTTATAAAAGAAATACTCCTGAGCAGATTCTCCTCATAATTTTTTCAGAATCAGGAAACTTTAAGAGCACTATTAGTCACCAACCTTGTCACTAGTGCTAAGAATCGTCAGCCTGGTATTCCTCCCATGATTGCCACGAAAGACTGCAGTGAGGAAGGATAAGTTCCATGTTTTGAGCATGGCGGTCTGCCTGCATACCTAGTATTTCTCTTTCATACATATTTCATGTAATGAGATTTCATAGCATGGAATAAATTAGAACATACAGACCATGCTGAAAAAGACGGAATGAGAAAGTTGGAAGACAGGATCAAATTAGCTGCCAGAACGATTTACAGATGGCACCTGAAACCCTGAGCAGCCTTACTTCTCCTGCTTGATTTCATGCTCTCCACATGGAACCAGATCAGTCTAAGGAGCTGTTTTTTCCAAGACATTCTTGACACCTCAGAATTAAACATCACCAAAACTCTATGGGAAGGTGTTACATTTTTTTAACATGTAAAAACCAGCATCTGCAAACAGTGCAATTGCAGGCACACAGTGTGCCCAGAGATGAAAACCAGAGCAGATGTATAAATGATACAGCTCATCAGTGAAGCACGGCTCATGTGTCCTCTCAATACCAAGGGCTAAATAGCAAGCTTGTTCCAGTCACAAGCACAGCAGCCTCCAGGAGTGACTCTGACTCACAAACACATGGTCTTGCTTTTCAGTTCCCTAAACACAGATCCTACATGCTATCCTCAGCACATGCCTGCAGCAGGCCACTCTTTGCCCCACATATTGTCAGCTCCTGACATACTGTCACTCTCTGCTGGCTCTGTCTTCTGCCCTCTAATGCCGCTGGTGGTTCACGTGCTGCAGAGCAGGACACAGTGCCAGACCTTGCAGTGTGAAAATTAAATGGGCCACAGTTGTGCTCAAAGGTGAGAAAGAAACTTTACTTAAAACAGAGAGGTGACTGAGTTAACTCCAACAGCATTTTAATAGCTCTAGGATTGTAGCAAATGTTTAAAGGACTCAGAACTGAAAAAAAAAAATGCTGCTTTTTACAGGAGATCTTTTGATTGTTCTGTCTCCCAATCCTGCACTGATCAGGATGCAAGACAAAAATGAAAGCATGCTCAAATACAGAATGCATTGAGAAAGATACCTGAAATACAACTTCACTGCAGATGGGAGGTGAAATCACTATTGTCTTTCCCACAATTGTTTGCAGCTATAACTAATGATCAAGAATGTGGACAATGAAACTGCCATAAACTAAAGGATGTCACACATGCCAACCGCAGAAATGTAGTGGCTCCATATTCAGTAGAAAATGTCATAATCAGGTTGTAAGAAACTATACAGGTGGAAACAGCAAACAAACAAACCTCCCAAACTTCTTCCTACAAAGCAGGCACTGTTTAGGAGGTGATCACACTCATAAAAATATTAGTATTGAGTATTTTCAGCCTGCAATCACTGCAAGAAGGTATTTCTAAAGAATGTAGCCACTGCACCGATTTAGGAATACCGCAATGTAGTGTTTTGCCAGCTGTGCACCACTGCTGGTCCATAACAAAGCAGGGCACTGAGAAAACAGAAAGTTTTCTCAACCACACACTCATTCCCACACAGAGACAAAAAAAAGTGGGAAAATCTATATAATCCTTCAAAAAGTACCTTCCTTTTGGTTTCATGGCAAACGAACAATGTCTTGGCAACACTGTCTAATAGGTTTTCACGATGAGACAATCATTCCATTTGAAAGGGTTGAGAAAAGGAGAAACCAGTCCCACTTTTTTTCCGAGCTGAGTTGCATGTGACAGTAACAGATTTCTATCAGGAACTAATTATGTCTACTCATTTTTTTCAAAAAATCTTCAGTACTAAGTATGAACACAGTGGAATTCATCAAATAATAGACAACAGCAGTCACTGCCTATGGATCAGAGAGAAGTTCTGAGCTATTTTTACTGTCTTGAGAAAAGTTAGTTTGTTCCTCTGCTTTATTCCTGTTAAAATATTATCAACTTTCTAAAGATTTAATACCAGCATCTTTTAGTAGCTGTGCATTGTTCTCTAGATTTTTAATTCCTTTCCAAGCACAATATTATTGTAGTAAGCACAGAGAACAAACTAATTAATTAATCCCCATCTGATTTAAATTACTATTAATGCTTAGAGTTGACAGAATATGAATATGTTCAAAGATGTTCCTATCTTGTGATTAGAGGAAATTTCTATTTATGAACATCTAGAGGAATTTTTTTAGGATCTTTTTTTTTTCTGAGAGAGAGACCCTTTCGTCACTTTGCTGGCTCTGATGTAGAGACTGGACAGTAGAACCAACTGAAGTCATCATAGATAACTACCATAAAAGACACTTCTGAAAAGAATTATGGATTATTATTCTTAGCAATATCACCTCACTTTGAATACAGAAAAGTAATGTTACAGTATTTGTTTTGAATTAGCTGCAAGGGTCAGCTGCAAGATCTACAATTTTGTCTTTGTCACTGAGTGAAATCTTGACATTGATGGCTTTCTCAGAATTAATTTACAAAATAAATTGTAATCTGTTGTCTTTGGGACTCAAATTTGTTTCTTCCCTTCATGAAGTGAAGGTCTATTCCATTTTACGATGCAATTTCAAACACGATAGGTTAAGAGGCATGTGCACTTGGCTACACACCCGGGACTACACACCCACTTCAGAGGGCAGGAAAGTGCTTGCGGTGTGAAGTAGTATACTCATCTGAATCTTTTTTAGCTTATTATTTGTAATTTGTTCTACTGAACCTGGAACAGCTACTTAAGGGCAGGCAAAGTGCCATTTCATGAGTGCAGTATGAGCAGAGGCCGCCAAGAGACTGCATATGAAAATCAAAGTTGCTCAGTGACGGCATTCCAAGCCAGGAATGTCAAAGCAGCTGTGAGGGCTGATCTACCCTGCCTATTTTTAATTAGATATGTCATTGGGCCTAAATTAATTTCAGAAATAAAAGATACTTCTGCAGATATATGAAGGAAGATTCTATGACTCCACTGAATTCAGATTTGTATAATGCAACAGCAGTGTACTGCTGGAGACTTTCTGGTCTTTCGGTGCATACCACAAGCACCAATGACTGGTTCACGGTACAAAGCTGTGAGGCAGGTGAACCACCATGCAACAGCACATGCTCTCAAGGAGATGCTAACAAGGAAGCTACTGCTTACTTTTTCCTGCTGAGTCGAGATTTATACAGTATTCACGAATGGTTATGTCCAATCACACTCTTGTTGAGATCAGCAGACACTGTTCCATTCGCTTCTACAGAAATCAGACTCGTTTAACTTTGGTATGGGCCAGGAAAAATAAATCCTGTCTTATAAATTTAGATTAAAGTCTATTTCTGCAACTTTCAGATTAGGAGATCTTAGTCTCCATTACAACAACTCTGACTAACAGGATTTAGCCTTTCTATGCTGTTAAACTCCTTCGGGTTACAACCACTTGATTCCTAACTCAAAAGAGGTAGATGTGAATGCTCACATACTGCCTTATATTACTGTCATGGCAACAAAATCCTTCTAGCTGCAACACCGTTGTTATTCATGCAGCAAAGCACAGACAGAAGATGTTCACTGCCTCCACCCTCAAAAGTTAATATCACAAAAAGCTCTGTTCCAAAACACTGGAATACCCATAATTGTAATACCTATTTCAGGACCATTGTAAAGCAATTGTCTACATACATGTTGACAGATGCTATATGCCTTTTTTAATGCCCTATATTGTTCTGTCTTGTTAAGAGAAGTGAAAGCAACCTACTATCCACATTTACCTATTTTAATGGAATACATTTCAATATAACAAGGAAGGCTAATGAATAGTAAATATGTTAAAACCGAGATCTCAAGATTTGTGAAATAATTCCAGATACAAAGGAAAAAAAGTATTTGTAGACTGCTATCAGTTTGGCATAATAGTCTGAACTGCTGAATGAACGGATTTTACATGCTATCGCACCAAAAGAAACCAACACAAAAAAAACCAAAGTACCAAACAAATAGAACACAGTTTAAAACATCCTTTAATCGATGATGAATTTCTACAGTGCTACAGTATTAACAATCTCCAAAACAAATATCCAAATCTCTAGCTCAACAAATCTTATAATCTCTGCAAATAAATAAGTTATTAAAAGTATCATATTGTGTGTTTTCCTGTCTGTGTAAACTGCTAGTGATAACATACTTCAGGAAAAATAATAATAATGAGCAGCTGCAGTGCATTTACACTTTTAAGAATCTTTAAGTACAATCCTATACATGATATATTTAGATAAATATTTCTGTACTTATGCTTTTACAAAGCCATCAACTGAAAGGACATAAAACACATTCAAGACTGAACAGAGCAGCAAGAGAACTGTGAATAAAAAGACGTTTCAGCTGATTCACCGTAAGAAAGTAGTATGCATTTACATTTTAGAGCTCTAAAACCATTAGCAGCTGCAGACTTGATCTTGACAGCAAGTTCCTATAAAACAGTTAGAGTCATCCAACATTCAAGTTCTATACAGTTTATCTTGATACAGACTTATGTTCACTTTTCAGACTAATTCACTACTGTGACCTAAGAATTCACTGGATAAGTCTTCTGTATCTGGCAATAAGGATGAATCACTTATCAAGATCTGTAAAACTTTCTGTCCTACTGAAGGCACGCAAGATCCTTCACCAGTGAGTGAAGTCACTCCAGTCACAACCAGTCACCAGCTTACAATACCGGACACTGAACCAAAAGTACCAAACACTATTGAGGTGTTCTACCATGAAAGCAAGTTTGAGGAACTATTCTTGGCAGATGTTAACCTGCCAGTTTAATGGCCCTGCAAAGCTTAATAGGCACAAATAGTACTGAAGTTGACTTGAGCAAGGGAACACAGACTGAAGAGCTTTGCAGAAACACAAGGTGTTTGTTTCTAAAACAGTCATTACAACAAACATGGATTAAAACATTGTAATGGGCTACAGTTTATCATCTATAAAAATGTACGTTCATTGTGAATTGTAAACTGCTCATAAGAAATACATTACCTCCAAACACATTTTAAAATATATATTTTGAAATAAAAATTAATTTTCAGGAAAGCTTTCCATCTTCTGTTGATTCAAAAACACATTTAACCAATCCTTTATAAGGAACTGCAGCCAGTTTGCCTGCATAGAAATTTTGATTTATGAAGCCCTCCTGTCTCGTGCAGAATACTTATTTGTATATTTGTATTAATTTTGCTTCTTTTTTTCCCTAAGACAGATTAAGCAAAGGCTCGATTCACAAAAACTGCTAATATAGCAGCTACTTTAAATTACAATTCACTGTAATGGTTCTAATTTATTTTCACTCTAATCTATTTAATAATCAAGGAAATATCCAATATCCACTAAGATAAGCCAGTATGAAGAGTGCAAGTACCACAGTCAGATCAGTAGCTAGACCTAGATTTAAAATGCATGTATTTACTTCTGGATAAGAAAAGGTAGGCTCCTTCTGGTCACAGAAAAGGTCTCCATTCAATTCCTCCTTAACTAAACAATCTGCCCATTATCATGAACCTGGCTGAGTGTTATGTTATGAGAAGCAGCATACTGCACAGTTTCTCCAAGACTGTTAATTTTGAGAAATGCTATTGACAGCTGTGTGATATAGCTGTATTGGAATACCAGCAATTAAAAAAATACGTGCTTATAGATGCAGACATAAACAGCTGAGTGAAGCACAAAACCTTTCTGCATCACACCCTTTGTGCACAGAGATCCTCTCAGCTGATCCCATTAGTTCCTTATGCAGAAGGTATGAGAGCATGTTTAGCTGCCTCTCTTCTCAAATCCTGCACAGACAGAAGTGAGAGAAATGACGTATATCAACCACTGTTCACAACAGCCTCAGTGATCCACTTGGCAGCTAATGTGCAGGATGCAATTTCCCAACATTATACCCCTTTGTACTGGCCATATCCTGATGTCAGGATTTGGCTTCCAGACATGCAGGGCAGAGCTGTTAAATGAGGTGATTCACCCAGTCTGTCCTGGAACAGCCTTTCCCAGTGTATGTTTAGGGGAACCTCAAGAAATCCAAAAGTTTTCAACTGGAGTTTATTAATAGGATCATGTGTTTATGGTACCACCAATAATAAGAAATGTCACTTGATAATTATAAATCTGCTTCCAAATCCCTGTTCCTATGTATTGTCATGAAAAAAAAACCCAAACAACTTAAGGACATTCTTTGTATTAATCTGCCCCAGAAGGCGTATATAGCACAAGTAAGAAAATACCTTTACACAAACAATTTGTTAAAGAATACATCAAAACATTACAGACACCAGTGTTTGAATACACACGAATCTTTCATGAACAGGAGGATTTCAATGCTTTAGAAAACTAGGAATATTGCAGAGAGGAATACAAAAAAAGTAGGTGGCAAAAATAAGCTGGAAAGAGAGCACCATATGAAAATCATACTTAAATTTTTACATCCATTGAACAAGCTAATTAAATGTTTCACGGTGTTATGCTGAAGTTTAAGTAAGCTACAGAGGATAAAATCCTGGCCCATATAAGTCGATGGTAAGAGGATTGTACTCAGAATTGTCACTACCCTAGAGGACAGGCAAAAGGTATACACTGAGGCTTCAACGCAGACTTCAATCAAAAAAGAAGAGGAAGAAAAGATGATTTTCTTTTTTTTTTTTTTATTTTGAAGTCCATGACAAGTAAACTAATCTACATGACAATCTCTCTGGTCTATGCAACACTGAATGCAACAAAAGTAATTTTTAGCTTTATTCAAGAATCATTTAGCAAGACTTGCTGAAGTTGTAAATTACCTTTTAAATTCTATCATTACACTGTTGCTTTATGAAAAAGATTTTAGCAAACAGTGCTGCATTTTTTCCATATACAAAAGGATATAAAAATAGATCCTAGATTGCTATATGATAAGAGCCTTTAGCTGCAATGAAAACAAATGTAATATAGCTCAGGTACTCCTGTCATTACAGAAAGAGTATCTCATCCAATAAAAGATTTCAAAATCACATACTGAAAGTATCCACTGCATTTTCAAGAAATTGATAGCTATGGTCTTCAGTGAGCTGCCCTGACAGTTAAAAAAAGAGAGACACATAACTTAATCTAATTGCATTTACTCATATTTCATCACACTCTTCTGCTTGCTAACTGAGAAATATTTCTAAAAACTGCCACAATGCTTGCTCCTCATGGATCAAAATGCAAATAAAGTTTATAAAACTGTATTGTAAGAATGTGGGACAAATACAACTGCTAGTCTGAACGTGTAACACAAGTACTTTGTTAATCAGTATTGTACATGTAGTTTATATTTTAAACTTTAAATACTTAGCTACATATAAAACTGAGAAGTAGTAAGTTAACTTATAGCACCTTTGTTCTAAAAAATATAAAGATTATGCTTTTTAAAATTCTAAGGAATACAGTTATCGCATCTCAAGTCCACACTGCACCTATCATTTAAAAGAAATCTAATTTCTATGTAGAGAAGACACGTAAATGTGAAAAATTTAAGGCACAAAATGGAATTTGAAACTTAGGGATATAGTAAATCCTTGCTTTTTCATCAAATTACCTAACACGTCAGAAAAAACATGTATCTCCAGTTTTCAAAATAAGTTGTACTACTGTAGAATCATTGAAGCTAAAAATGGAAACTGCCTATTCAAGTATGTAATTCAAACTCCTTCCAATGAAACATTATTTTCCAGTACTGGATTACATCTAACTTAAAGTCTTCCAAGGAATTGTATGCAGTGATAAGCTTTACTGCATCATTCTGTCACCAAACTGATTTCTCTGGTAGGATCTTTCTCCTGATATTCATTGGATATACAATCAGTTCTAGTTACACTTTCATACTAACAAAGTCTCTTCCTTTTACATGTATTTGTCACATAACAAGAAGTTATACATACTTAATGACTCAACCTTTCTGACTTCTTACTTCAACTAATTTTTTTACTGTTCTCTGGCCTTTTCTTGAAGATTGACTCAAGTCTTCACTCCTGAGCTACCCAAAATATAGGACAGTACTCTAGAAATGACCTCAGCAGTCACAGGAGTATTCTGATATCCAACTGCCTGATGCACCTCTTCTTGCATATATCACTGAATCCTGAAGCAACATCGTTGCCTATGCTATTAAGGCTTGTTATTACATTATTACTTTTCAATCTTTTCTCTCTCTCACTAAGTATCCAAGTTTCCCCAAATGCATTACCTTTACTTTGGTTCTCTTATGCTGTGTCCAACTCCTGTCTATATTCAGTCCACATGTTGGACTTCTTCCACTCAAGTATCATACAGTGTCATCTGATTGCTTATTAATATTTTGTAGATCCCTCTTGCATATTATTGAGGATGTTAATTAGTACTACATAATTCCATTATAAACAATTAATGGGGAGGGAGCAATTAAAATTGCACAATGGGATGATTCAAAGCACAATTTATATTTTAAGGCACTATTTCAAATATATTTTATCCCTCTTCGCTAATTATGGGAAGTAAATACCTCACTATAGCTTCAGTTTCTAAATGCCATACCATCATTTTTCCACATACATAATTAGAAGTAGAATAGGAAGCACACTGACAATCAGTCTTCCTCTGCATATGATTCCCGTTCCAGCCACTGACCACAGAAAGACTGGTCATGATCACTCCTCAGCATAAACTTTTCACCAGATAATACTGTATCTATTATTTGACATTTCTTTTCAATTAGAAATGAAAATTCAGAGAGATCTAACTTGCACCAACAATCAAGGATTCAGCTCCTTTCAAAAATCCTTCTGGAATTCTACAGTGTGATCTTGTAACTCAAAGAATGTTGAACACACTAAGAGTACTTATAATTGTAAAGGTATAATTTAAAGTACAACTTAAATAACATTTAAGCCCCCTAGCCTATGAAACACATCATTACCTAATTTATGCTCTGTTTTCCAGAAGACACACTTCCAATACAGCTCATCAGCTCTCCTTCTGCTCTTGATGAGGACTACAGGTCATAACAAACCTTTCACAATAGAAAGCACATTAGCAAACTATTCAATTTGTTAAAGCTATTTGTCAACCTATTGAAAATAAGAAAACAATATGTTTGAAGAAATGAACAATTAAAAATCAAAGTGAATCCAGAAATGAAAAGGTAATCTGATGATGTATTAATGGTATAAATAATACAGTCCATGTTATTTTATACACAGTTGTTTATTCTTGTTCCATGTTTTAAAACTTGGACTCAGAAAAATCACAGGAAGTTTTGTTTTTTTTACCCTTGTTTTTCCATTAAAAGCACCATAGTTACATGGCTCGATTCAATCGTCCTTTTCTACAATCACTTCTCCATGAAGCACCTTTCTTCTCTGCCGCAGCATGTGTAAGTAGAGTTGTGGAAATACTTGATCAAAGCATAAAAGAAAGCAAATTAGATGAAAAAAAACATCAGCAGATCACATTATGGAAAAATACACTTTTTCAGAATGAAGAACCAAGTAAAAATTATGGCACAATGTGCCACAGCTGGTCAAGGCAAACAACAGCGAGTCGTGAAATTCTCAGAGAGTTTGAAAGAGTAATTACTCAAAAGACAGACAGTGTCCTCTGAACGAATACTGTTTTTATGGATCTTCCCTTCAAAATTTCTTTGTTTGAGCCATTTGTTAGCAGCACCTGAAGTCTTCAAACCTGTGCTAAGGAAAGTATGTTTGAACACAGATTTTGAGGAGGATCCAAATTTCCCCTACTTGTCCAAGTGTGAGAAGCTCTGTCCTTCTCCTGGACCTACTATATTACCGTTCTTCTGATTCATTTGATCATTATCTTTAATGCATAGAAAATTGGATTTATTCCTGAAGCATGAAGTTATGCAGACATCTGTAAAACTGTTAGTAAGCTATGATAACTTTTGTTTACTCATATAAATCTCTCTTACTGGCCTCCATGACTTCTTGCAACAAAAAAAAACTTATAGCTTATCCACGCAGTCAAAGTACAGAATTTTTAGCCAGTTTCTCGAAGAATACATTTTATGGATGCACAACACAGCTCCTTTTAACTTCAGTTTTCCTGCTCCTCAATGCATCCCCCTAATCTCTTCCTTTGTTTCTAGCTTGAAATCTTGTAGAATTTTGTTTCAGGTTTTTCCAAAGCATGCTCAAATGGTGATTTTCAAAGCTTACACATAAATGGATACTAATAGCAATAAGAAGAAGGCAAATCTCGAATCTTGCAAGAAAATTTTTAAGTCATTGCTTCAAAGCAGCAGAGGCACTAGAATTTCTCAGAGACAACTACAGACACTTCTGTATTTAAGAAGAAAGTATTTTTCCTCATCCACGATCTTAGAATTTTTTTTTTCAGTGAACCTTTTGAGATGTTCTGAAGTAGATAACAGAAAGTAAAATTTTGGTTTAAACAATGCACAGCAACACTTGGAACAACAGAAAGCAGGCTTTTAGAGTAGAAGTCATCTAGGAAATTTAACTGCAGGCTGTGCTGTCTGCATTGATGATGACTGATTATTACATTGTTAGTACTATTAAAGTTAATTAATACTTACATGGTATATAGGAGAACATGACAATAATAAGGAAGTAATAGTAGTCAAAGGAGACATTGTATTTGTTGGGAAGTCTCAGTGAATACATTCCTGTTTTCTTGACATAAGGTAAAGCAGCATATATAGTCAGCAGTTCACCTGCAACTCCAGCAGGATACAAAATGATAAAAAAGTTGTATCTGCATTAAAAAAAAAAAAAAAGAAAGAAAAGAAAAACACCTTGTGAGAAATTCCTCATGAATTTAAAATTGGTCTTGCTACTATTAGTGGCACAGCAGTAGGTTGGAGTAGTTCCTACACTAAAATCAAGGACCATATCCTGAGAAGTCACAGAATAACAACTTCAGTTACTTTTGATAGAGTTATTTTTGTTTACAAAGAATGCATTACTATGTCTTTTTATTTAAAAAAGAGAAATATCAGAATTTGTGCACGTCTGCCCCATACTAAATAGTCAAAAATCATTCTCCAAATTTGTACTCTCCAATACTGTTGCTTTTTTTAAATATGTACTTCTTCATTTACTGATCTTGCCTCTGTTGTCAGAGATGGGACTAAGACCTGAACTGGATCCCAAATTCAGACAATCCTATGTATCCTTGCCACAGCACATGCACACTAGGTCAATGCTATTTATCATAAATTATTTGAAGAAACTGGAAATGGCGAGAAATATCTGAAGCCTGTTTTACCAATGGGCACTTGGGAAACTGAAGAAGCAGTAGTAGTAACACTGATAGTGGTAGTAGTAACACTAACCATTAACAGAAACTAAAAAATGAAAGAAAATGAGAGAGCCAAAAATGTATCAGATCCATTTCAAAATATGCAAAACATGTTCAAATAAAGGGCAAATGCACTGATTTTAAAGAAAATGTGGCTTGAATGCCATAGGTCACATAAGTGCAGACAAAATGAAAAATGTAATCAGCAGGGTTTCTGTTGTCCATATGTACAGTGCATCATGTAGATTTAGGCTCTTCAGAGCAACAGCTCTGGAGCTCACATGGGGGAACAGCAATGAGAGCTATCACACGGAGTGTGTAAGAAGTGTACTGTGTACATTCCATGACCAAAAAAAGAAGAGATCCAAAATGGCAGCAGCTGAATGTGAAATCCTCTTAGGAGCCAAAGGGCTTAGAGGACTCATAGGTCAGGGAGCGGATACATGAGGTATACGTAGGCACTAATGCCATGACTTACACGCAGGTTGTCTCTGTGTAGCGAAAAAAAAAACAAACACAGAGTAAATATTCTAAGCTAAAATTTAGATCATACCTGTACCATTGCCATTGCCTGTGGACAGGTAAATGTTTTAAAATTATTAAATAAGTTAAAGATCAGAAAAGTTCAGCTCCTTGGTAGTACTGAATTTATGCTCCGTTGTGCGGCTTGATTCTCTGCAAATCTTGATAGGCTATTTTGAACTCCATGAAAAGATAATACATTTTCAAATACTTTGTTTCCATATTTCATCACACATCTCTCCTGGGAGAATGGCAGATCTCCTATTGCATATTATAAGGAAACAAAAATTCTACCATTCGAGAACCACTGACTTGATGGCAAAAAGCATAATTGTCAATATAGTACTTTCTGAATGTATTTCTCCTTCTGAAGCATACAAAAAAAATCATTAATGAAACCAGGTCTGATTCATTCTAAGTTTGACGTTTGGTGCTTAGACTTTACCAAACCTACCACCTTATGTATTAGCAAAAACAATCGTGTATTTTAAGAATGGACATAATTATTGGACACATCAAAAAAGTGCATTAGAAGCATCAGAACTGCATTATCTACAAAACACAAGTAAGGAGGATATGCAAAATCATTAAATAAACATATCACCCAAGCTGAATGTAGGTAAGATATTTTCTTTCTAACAGTGGAAGTCCGACTTGAACTATATCTACATAGAAAGTTACTCCTCCAGTTGAACCTCCTGATAAGAACGCCGTGTCTGTAATTTATCTGCTATAGTGACAGACCTCAATTGTGTTTCAAAATCAAAGCAGTTTTGATACAGAACACACATTTTATGTGGGCTAAACTATGTCAATATTTAGTGTCACTACATTAATATAACGTTACAAAAGCTCTGATAGAGCACAACTTCTTATGTAGTAATATAATATATTTAAAATAAGTGACAGCAGCTCCCATTATTTCAAAGATGTTAAGTCTACAAAGACTCGTATGTGCTTAATTTTAGGCATCGCATTCAGAAGGATCTCGAGGAGTCATACTGTAAGTTAAATGGCGACTCCAAAAATAAGGAAGAAATATGAAAGTAAATTAAAACAGAGTTTAGACCACAAGACACAGAAAGCGAGGAACAAATCACATCCAAAAATATCAACTATTTTTTTTTAACATTTTAAAACTGATTAACAATAACCTCAAGTACAGAAAGCAACCAGTTTGCACTCTGCTGACACATAATCAAAGCTCAAACATCTGCTCTCCTGTGTGTTAGCTCAGCATGCGTGAAACTAACATGCACAGAACCATGACAAACTGAAGTGCAAGACATCTCCACCTGGCCCATTTAATGAAGTATGGCAAATGGTTGAGCAGGTTGAATGTGTAGAAGGAATATCGAGTAATCTCTGTCACAGTCCATACGACCAGAAAAAGAATAACGCTCTCCTCATTCTGGATCTGCAGAGGTATAAAGAACCAACACGTTCTTCATCCTTAAGCTTCTTTTCTGTGTAAACTGCAACAGTCTTCTGTTTAAGATATATGGAACAGAACTAACATCTTGTAAAGAAAGACAATTTTGGCATAAAGGTGACGTGCTGAAACAATCACTATGAGGTGTTCCTTATCGTATGTATTTACTAACATACAGACACTTTGCAAACTGAGCAATCTTTATCCATAGTGCAAATTTAAAAAAACAGAACTATATTTGAACTTATTCCTTCTTTTTATCTACACTTTCACTATGCTACGTTTCTCTCTTCAATTGTCTTCACTCGCTTGTTTATTACTCCTCGAAAGAGCAAAATGAAAATACTACTTAAGATATATTCTTTTTATGATCAGCTTTTACCCATTCCACATTTCTCCACTGTCTATCTCCTAGACTTTCTCTTACTTTTATGTAATCTGTGTCTCCATGAAATTTTAGACAAAAGGAATTGTTTAGTCTACTAACTGAACTTAGTAGCAGAAGATCAAATCAGGCTGCAAGATAGTCAACGAGTTGGAAAACAGATGATCACTCGGTGAAGAGTCATTGGTACATCAGGAGTTTGGAGTAAAATTACTCAACTCTCCTGTTCAAGATTTACATTCTGAGTCATTAAACTGCCCCAGCAGTAGGTAGCGTGTTTATCTGCTGCTTCAAAACATCAATTCTTTTTCACTCTAAGTGAACAAATAAACAGAAGTCCTCAAATTCAAAGAAGGCACATGGAGATCTATTACAAGCACTACATTCTGAGAAGAATTACATGCAAGTTAATGTGGTTTAAAAGTAATTTTCTTTAAAAGGGGGGGGGGGGGAATTTTGTAATATAATTCCATGCCTGAAGGTTGAAAAGCACCAGAGATATCTTGAAATAAAGTAACACAAATTTTGTTAAAATGACAAAAAAAAAGGAAATTGCTTTTTTTTTAAATAAAATACTACATGGTGACAAAGCTTAATACATCATAAAGATGTAAGTGATCATCATCTCATAACTTTGCACCCTCTGTGTGTCAGGCAAAGAAGATGCACCTTCAGTAAAAGGGTCTCACAAACATCAACAAAATAGAAAGGAGATAGAAGAATATCTCCAAACTCACAAACTAGCAGCAACCACAAACAGATAAGCAAAGGAAAAGACAGAATTAGGTTGTTCTTAACCTCCTGTGATTACAGACAAACATTGATAACCCAAACTTGGATTCGTGCCACAGTGCTGAATCCAAACAGAAGTGCTTTAAATAAGTATGCAGAGAATTCCTATTTGTTGCCTTGCAAATCTCCAGTCAAGTACAGAGATCTGGGTCTGGCTATTATCACTAACATGCCTCTCACCACCTAGCATGACCCTGAACTCTCATGCCTGCTAAGCAATAACAGCGTGAAATGCAATCAGCCATACATTTAGATGTAGTTTCCTTGGACACAGCTTGACCTACTGTAATGAAGACCGAGGAAACAAGAGAAATGACTGGATGTGCTAAAGATTTACTACTGCACTGCAAATAAAAAAAAGTGGCAAAAAGCAGTGCTATATTCCAGCATTTGTGTAAATATTCAATATTAAAAAAAAGTTAATAATTGATATTTTTTCCTTAAGAAAAAAATGAAAGCACTGAAAATGCCTAACTTAAACAAAAAGAAAAAAAAAAAAAGCTCAGAAAGGTGTATTTTGTGTTAAAAAAAAAAAAAACAATAGGAAAGGAAAAGATGAAGTGTAGAGAAAAAGTTTGATGTGAACTGAAATTAAGGGATTTGACAACCGAGGCAATAATTATGGTCTCTCATTGGCAGAAAGGCGTATGCCATCTGCTGGTGAGACAGTTTAATGGCTCAGCTTTTTAAATCTAAAGAAATTCGCGAGTGCAACCTCAAAATCTACCACTGAATTCTTACATGCCCTTCACAGAAAGCAGAATGCATGTCCTACTCCAAGCTGTATGCAACAAATCACTAGATTTACAATAAACACCTACAGCCAGGCAAATAAATCACCAACATTTATTCAGGACCTTACGCGTGCCTCTGGCATGCTGTAAAACTTGATATATTTTCAGTGAAAACAATACAGTATGCAGGCTATCAAATACTGATATTACCATAACATTAAAATCTTGAGAATGTTCCTAAAATAAATTGCAAAATTACAACCATGTATATTCAAGTTAATTCAAGACATATTTTCACTTAGATTCATTCAGTAAGAGATAAGTTATTGAAAGGGAACAGGTAACACCATGGTACATTTGCAGGTGAATCAAAGGATTACAGTCATTGATCTCACTCATGCAGACCGCAGCCGGCACGATGCCACAGACACTGCTGTTTAACAGCTAAAACCTAGACCCAGGCTCCTGTGTAGAAGCACATGAATTCAGTACTGTAACTCCAACTTCTGAACTGCACTCAAGTATGTAAGTATTCTGTGTATGAATCTCATTAATTCCTAAATTTGCCTCCCAGGTGAAAAGAGAACTTTATTAATAATTCCTTAGTAAAAACTAAAACCAATTTGCTCACGCACATACCTGTTTTATACTATGCGCAATGAACCACACCATGAAGATTCTTGAACTCACTTGGACCCCAGTCACAAGCACAGATGTGTGAACTATTCCTTGAAAAGAGAAACATGTTATCTCTGCTCCACAATTGATGTTTCAATTGCTTCAGGAGAAACTAAAGGAAGAACTCACCAACTGCACAGTGGACTACCTGTAAACAAAAATAAGTTAAAGGTTACTGATTTACAGTACGTTACTATCAGCACTACAAACATGGGCTTTTATGTATTTAGATAAACTTAGGCTTAATTTTTATGGGTTTTTTTTCCTCCAACTAACATTTCAGCATCTTTAAAAGAAATATACATAAAAGCACCAGCAACCAGCGCTGTGATGGGTTCAGTGTAAACACTGAAAATGAGAGATTTATTTTCCAAATTTTATAGGTTGAATATTTAGGTACTTACAAAGTGTTTATTTTTTCAACTGGTAAACTTCCATTATCTTACCCAAATAATTTTACAGAACAATGTGGAAGGAGTCATACAAGGCATGCAAAATGCAAAGCAATTTTACAATCTTCCGTATTCGTTATGGATTAATTAACTATTATCATTTTGCTAATTATAGCTACAAATCTTCAGATTTATTTTCTGGTCAGTGATGTTTAGCAAATAGAGTGCTTTTAATTATTGCAATGGATTCAAGTGGAATTATTATTGTGAAAGTTTAATAGCATAAAAGCCTATGACAGCTGGCCATGTGGTTTTAAATAGCTGCTTGAACAACAGATGTTATGGGCAGATTGAGAAAAAGAGCCAAAATGTAGATAAGAGCTCTTTGCTGTGCCCGGAAAAGAATCATAACTGCTCAGTATACCCAATAGCTTCATTCTGTAGATGTACCATAAACTGAGACCACAAGTGCACGACTGACCCAAGTCATACTGTTTCAGGAATGCTCTGAACAACTTGTACAAACCCTGTTGCAAGGAGTTATATGGGACATGCCAATCCAGCCTGGGAATAAGCAGAAGCAATGCAGTAACCAGAGAATATCTGATTTAAAACCAATATTAGAGTTACGTTTCAAAAAGGGTGCTCATTTGCTTCAAATTTCCTTGCTC
>NC_034410.1:19273472-19287420 GCF_002078875.1 Numida meleagris | reverse complement strand
AAGAAAAGAAAAGAAAAGAAAAGAAAAGAAAAGAAAAGAAAAGAAAAGAAAAGAAAAGAAAAGAAAAGAAAAGAAAAGAAAAGAAAAGAAAAACTATAATCAAATAATAAAGGTAAGACAGCTTCCAGTACTCACATAATATTTTGATATTAAATTCAGGTTAATAATGTATTTGCATATGATACACAGCATCCAGTTAAATAAACGGATGTTTAAAATTTACCTCAAGCAAAGCAAATGTCTGGAAAAATTTAAGTATCTTTTGCACGCTTCTGAATAAGCCTCTGTGTGTTCCTCTCTGGATATAAAACCGTGCCATGGCAATACCCAGCACCAGCCACCTACAAAAGAAAGAGAATGAATATCTTTCAAATAAAAAGTCTAGAACTTTCCATCTAATGTAAATAATCCAGTACAATATTTTCTTCACAGAATACCTTTGTGTCTTCACTTGTTGGTGTTCTTAGGAGATTATTAAAAATATCCTTAGACCTAAATATAATGAAATGTTATATCAACATTACACTTCTTAATCTCTTAACCTGGAAAAGGATAGAGAAGGATTTGTTTACCTTCAGAGGATTAACGTGAATTACTTAACCCAGGGGCCCATCAGATTTTTCACTAGTAGTGACTATATATTTTTTACTACTAAATCCTCACAAATCTTTACTGTGGATTAGTGCTATTTGAACTCAGATTTTGGGTCTCAGGTTTGCACATGTGAAAGACTCACCTGCGCACACCGTTTTTACATTTTTCATGACCCCTTAACACATCAGATTAGAACTGACGTGATCAGAATGCTTCTGTTCTACAACTCAGAGATGCTGAGAAGTCACCAGAAAAGCAGACTCTGATATCAGTGTTGAAAGATCATGCTCTGGGTTCCTGGCTTCCAGAGGCAAGAACATTAAACTAATACATTTGAAGGTGTTGGCTATTTTGTTTGTATTTTTTTTTTTAAGAAATCAGTATGGTATCAACCGATGCTATCAACTGATCATCCTTCCAATGTAAATGAAGTTAAGTAACAGTATCTTTTAATCAAAGTGAAATGTGCTATAAAATTCAAACTGAGATCTCAAATGAAAATGGATTAAAAAAACCCATTTCATAACCACAGTGATTATCACTCCCACACCTCAGCCCAGATCTAGAGCAATAACCCAAGGTATGTGCAGTTGCTTCTGCATAATTAATCCATGTTTATATAATTAATTTTTTTCAAAACCATGTGTTCTGTTACTAATCCGGAGTTACACAAACATTCTTACAAACATCATACTAGTGATCCTTGAAACTTCAGGTTTAAATCCACAAAGGCTAAGTATAAATTTATTTAATATTAACTTAAAGGCATAGCCAGAGCTACAAGTGATATTTTGAGAGTTAGAAATGAAAATACACAAATTATAATAATATTAATTTAACTACTTGTCTGAGGATATTCAGGAACAATCATTCAGTTCTTTTATCCTGCACAAAGCCATTGCAAGCAAGGTTGTACAGAAACATGAACTGTGGCTAAGGAGGGCCCAAGAGAAACAGCACTGGAGTCTGAGAAATATTCTGAGGCAGATTTGGTGCACGTATAAATATTCAAGGAAATATTTACATAAACATTTGGATAAAATTTTAACTCTTCTCCTTTCTTATACTCTTCCCTGTAGATAAGACACTGGCTAAACTTGGGAAGCAGACAGCAGGAAAGATGGATATCTGATTGGACACAGCATGAGTCCTGCATGGATTGTAACAGCTCTGTGTTCCCCTTGGATGGTACACACTTTAGCATCAGTCCCGTGACAACTCGCACACACAGTGCCTACTACTACACAGTCCCTTTGCTTTGCCCAGCCCAACAGTTCATGACAGCATGCCAAACTCTACATATAGCCAGGTTTCCCCATACTGTAGGAATGATTCCCTTCCTTCACCCCTTCCACTTTAATCTCATGAATCTGGACTGCCAGAGCTACAAAATTTATGCCCTAAAATATTACTCAGATTTTATAACAGATTTTAAATCTGAATGCACTAATTTCAGGTTCTCTCCCACCACGGCCAGATGAGAGTTATTGGAATCTCACTGCCAGTCCTTCACAGCCAGGCTGCTGTTTCACAGTGAAGTCTGTGACAAGGGGAAGGTGACAGCGAGTTTATACCCAGCTGGCAGGACGGATGGTGATAGCAGCAGCTTTGTGCTAGACATGGCTCGAGAAGTCACACTACATCTCATCTAAGCAGACACTTTCCACACTTTGTTCTGTCACAAAAGGGCTGCGGCCTTGGGCTACACTCAGAAGCAAAGACTGCAAATACATTTGTCTTAAATAATTATTGGGACATTTGGAATCTCTGACAGTTATTTCATTTAGCTTTCAGTGGCTTTGATTTTGGAATTCAGGAAAGCCCTGGTAGCGAATATTGCAAATCAGCGGGAGATGTAAAACAATTGGTGTAGTAAATGTAAGATTTTCAGTTGGGACTTTCAGTAGAGCAGGGTACTGACATGTCATTTTTATCTCTGAACGCATCCCTCCAATCTTTATTAGAAAGTAAGTTGAATTAGGTTGCATTAGGTTGCTTGTTAACATGCGCTTCTGTATCAGACAGGCGGTTACAGTTCTAGAAATATTTTTCTATACTGAACTCTTTGGAGAACTCTCTTTGGAGAACATTCTCATTTACTGGTGGTGCCCCAGTGAAATGTTTCTCTCCTTCAAAATTTTACTTTTCTCTTAGATTGTACCTGTTTGAAAAAATTATAAGAATGTGTTGCACTCTCTTACAATTCTGCTTCCACACAAACTATGCAGGTGAGCAAGTCTAAATCCCTCCAGATGACAACAAAGGATGGGGGAGGAAGAAGAAGAGAGGGAATCAGCACCTCACCCCAAAACCAAGTGTTCGGTGAACTTCTGCATACATACAGAAGTCCATGGCAAGAATCAGTGCTCAAGCAAGCGAGCACTCAACAGAGGTTTTTTTGTGCACATACATGACAGGCATTAGTTAATGGAACAAAGTTTCAGAAGTGGAAATATCTGCTTCAGGCTCTAACGATACAAACCTGAACGCTCATATCATCCTTCACTCAAAACAAACACCCATTTCCCTCAAAACAGCGCGTTGCAGTACCGCGCACTACACACGAGTCCGTGGGCGCCTGCAGCCCTTCCTGGATCACCTCACGCCTCCGAAATGACAGCGGGAGCTGAGCGCCGCAGGAGCAGCCCCGGTGCGGAGCTTTCTGCCCCGCACAGCTCTGGACAGCACACTGCCCGCGCTGCCGCACCGCCAGCACGGCCGAGGCCCCGGAGCCCCGAGGTACCGAGAGATCCCCGGCAGCAGCGCCGGGAGCTCAGACACCCTCCGGAGGGCACGGGGCAGCCCGGGGTCGGGCGGCGGTTGCGGGAGCAGGCTCTGAGGGAGCAGGCTCTGAGGGAGCAGGCTTTGAGGGTGCAGGCTTTGAGGGTGCAGGCTTTGAGGGAGCAGGCTCTGAGGGCGCAGCCCGCGCGGCACCCCCGCCGGCATTCCTGGCCCGGCTATACTTAACCTCCGCCACGGGCTCGGGGATGACGCGCTCGCTGCTGGTAACGCTGCACCGTATTAGGCAATGCCGGGCAGGCGCGGGCTCTCTCGGCTCACCGCGGCTCCCCGGCGCCCCGCGGCCGGGTCCCCGCTGACCCGCGGCCGCTGCCGCCCCGTCCCCGGGCCGAGCCGCCCCGGCCCTGCCGCTCCGCGCCCACCCGAGGCGCCGCGCTGCCGCCCGCCCACCGCCCGCTCACCCCGCGGTCATGGCAATGTTGTAGAAGATGAGCCAGGCCGTGGCCAGGGCGCCCAGGCTCCTCTTCTTGCCGTTCTCCTTCTCCTCCACAGAGCCGTTGCCGCTTCCGTCCTCCTCGCTGGACGCCATGGTTCCCCGCGGGCAAGGAGCGCACAGCCGCGGGGAGGAGGGGCTCCCTCCCGGCGGGGCTGAGGCCGCGCTGACAGCTGGACCTCGCGCTGTCTCTCACCCCATCTGTCTTCCTCGAGGGCCGCTGCCCGCCGCCCGCCGCTCACATGGCGCCGCGCGCTCCTCCCTCCGCCCCCGTGGGGCTCCCGGGGCACGCCCGCGGGCGGGAGGGCAGAACGGCCTCAGCGAGGGTGGCCGCCGCCGTCCTTTGCCGAGTGAGCGCCGCCGGGCAGCTCCCTGCGGGCCTCAGCTCCAGCTGAGCGCTGTCACAGAACCATCACTAAGGTTGGGAACGACCTCTAATATCATCTAGTCCAACTGCCAACCCATCACCACCACATCTCCAAGTCCTTGAACACTTCTAGGGACGGTGGCTCCACCACTCCCCTGGGCATCCTGTTCCAATACCTCAACACTGCTTTGGTGAAGAAATTTTTCCTAATATCCAACCTGAACCTCCGTGGTGCAACTTAAGGTCTTTACCTCTCATCCTATCACTGTTAACTCCCTTCTGGCAGTTGTAGAGAGCGATGAGGTCTCCCCTGAGCCTCCTCTTCTCCAGACTGAGCAATCCCAGCTCCCTCAGCCACTCCCCATAAGACTTGTGCTCCAGACCCCTCACAGCTTCATTGCCCTTTTCTGGACACGCTCCAGGGCCTCGATGTCTTTCTTGAAGTGAAGGGGCTAAAACTGAACACAGTACTAGAGGTGCAGCTTCATCAGTGCCAAGCAATTACCCACGCAAATGGCAGCGACAGAAAATACCAGGGGTCTTAAAAAACACACCAAGCTCTGAGGTTATTTGGTGAGAGGATGAGTGTCTGGACCATGCCCTGAGGGTGTCAGCCCACAGGACGGCTGCCAGCACAACCAGAGGGAGAGGAGCTCTCCAACCCGGCACATCCCAGGATCACACTCTGGGTATGTGGGAGGCTGAGGCAGACACTTGACAAGGGCACAAAGTCCTTCCTAGGGCCTTAAGAGAACTCAGCTGACGGACTGAAGGATAAGATTGGTATATGTATGTTGCCTGAAACTGTAAATCTGCAACCTTTGTGCATGGAAACGGCACCTGGACAGGGAGTGGTGCTGGCTCTGGACCCGGAGCAGTATTGCCATGAGCTGTGGTACTGAGACATGGTCCTGCTGAGGCACGGGCCATACACACTCCCTTGACACTCATCTCAGTTTGTGCTAGCAGCCACCAGCTCTGGATAGCAGACACGCAGCCTAGGGCTCCTCATCTCCACAGCGCAGCACTGCAACCATTGCCATATGGATCAGATCTTAAAAACAGGCACACAGATACAAAAATTAGCCATTTCAGAGCCATCTCTGAAATGCTGCTTTGCCAATCACAACAGATTTCAAGAATCCAAGTCTACCTCCTATAGCACAGGGAAAAGCATCTCATTGTTTAAACACTCGGGTCTCAGTCTGTGGATAAGGTTAGCAGATGTGCATGCAGAATCTCCGTCTCTCCTCGTCCTCACCAAAGCACGCAAGCAGATGTTCAGCTTTCAGCTTCATACCATGCAGGCAAGTACTGCGGCAAATGACACCATGCATGTGCTACAAAGACCACTGTAAGTACCATAGTTATGTGAATATGCAGGCACTTTCCAAGTTCAAGTAGTCATCAGTTGGGAATCCTGTAGTTAAAAAACCTAGACAGAGAAATTTACATGCAGGATTAAACGACCTAATTAAAAACCTTTTGCCAACCTTGTGCTTCAGGTGAAAGTGAAGAAACAACGTAGCAGGCAAATATGTGGTTAGTATAAGCCCAGCTTTCATCTTAATGTAACACTTACAAGTTATTTCCAACTCTGTAGCTTTCCAAAACACTTTCCATATTTAGTAATTCTGGGTGTCCCTGTTTCCTAGATAATACATTTTTCCCCCCAAAACTTTCATTTCTTTCTTCATACCTTCCTAGCTTCATAGGTTTCACAATGCAGTGTTGAAGTGGATACAACAAATTAAACACGTGTTATGCAACAAGTGTTTTTGTCTGGTCCGAATTTGCCAGCTTATGACTTTACTAATGGCTTTCTGATCTTAAATTATGACACAAGGAGGAACACATTACTTGATCTAAATTCTTAACATTAATTATGATTTTTGAAATACTATTAGTTTGTCATTTTTCTCTCAAGATTTTTCCACAGCAAATTCAAGGGAACAAATCCTATTTGTTTTCTGAATTAGGGATTTTAAGTTTTTAAATCCCTCCTTGAATGTTTTTCATACTCTTGTACAGAATCTTTTGAAATTTGATGAGCAATGGTTGATATATTTTCATATATATATATTCTGTATTGCTATCACTCCCATTATTTATTTTCTCAAAATCGTTGATTCTGAGTACACAGATTATTTGCAATATAATCATATGTCTTGAATTGATTTAGTTAATTAAAAACTTATTAGCAAGCATAAGTATTTCACTGTTATTGTTCTAGTATTGGATTTTTCATTTACTTCCTCTTTGTTTCTTTCTCCCATATTTTGATACATAGAGATATTTTGTTTCTTAGCCCGCAACTATTTCATATCTTTGGTAGTTCCTGTATGACAATTTTTTTTTTAGCAGACTTCTGAAAATGTGTTTTTGACATTAGTAATTTTTCCTTTTTTAAGGAAAATAATTTCCTTAAAATAATTTCCTTTCACAAGTTTTCTGTTGGTCTCTTCTTTCTTTGCTTTCAAAATTATTTCACTGTCAATTTCTTTGAGAGTGCATTATCTTCCTCTAATATTTCAACTGCGGCCAGCATCTTTGGACCTAAAAAAAATCTCAAACTGATTCATAAGACAGATTTTTGTTTAGACCCAGAAATTTAGTCAATGGAACTTAATAAGCTTACACATTAATTGCATTATATACATTATTATCCACATATATTTATTTTATAGTTTTCCTATTGCATAAATAGATATTCAAGGCCTTATAAACCCAAATAACCTTTATTTCCAATTTATTTCCAAGAATACAAGTGACACTTTTAAGAGAATATTTTTTCATGCAGTATTCTGTAATGATATTTTGTTAAAAAATTTACCTATCCAATATGGGAACATTCCTATGAAGTGACAATTCTCTGAAAATACAACGACTTATCTGTTCCACTATTAAAGGGAAAGGTCACCTACCATGAAATGCTTCAGAAATAACTTAGAATGAACCCTGCAATATCATGAGATTACCTTTTACACTTCCAAATAGCTGAATATCAGATAACTATATACTGAAGAAGAAGCTGTTAAAATGTTAACATATGAAATGTTGCTTGTCCTTCACTGAATGTTCTTAACACACCTTGCTAGGACAAAGTGTTGAGAGGACAGACACATATAGCACATGCATACTACTTTAGGTTTATGGTAGTAATCAGTGAGGTATTCAAGGGTAGATGCAGGTGATCAGAATTTAGCTATGTCTAGACTGAGCAACGCAGCATTTATGCACTTTTTGTTCTTTCCATCCAGGCGCATCTATCTGTGATATACTTTACTGCTATTAGAATAGGATAGGAGATGCTTTCAAAAGATGCAGTGTAGAATGGATTGCATGTCTTGTGGAAAGAACTAGATGTCTTTCTGTTTGGTACATCTGAAGCAGTCAGAGTTTTGTACTGTTATCACAAGATAAATGATTCACATTAAGCCTCTGACTATATAGTTTATCAGCCAGTGAGGGAAAACAAGTGTCATGAAAACAGGCTGAAGTGGAAGTTTATATTCCTAATATGAAAATATAAAAATGTAAAAATTCTGGTGTGAATATTTAGAACTGGTTGTATGAAAACTGTTGATTCCATGTATTCAAAAAGCACCAGTTTGAGCTGCCATTATGTATTGTCCTATTTCGTCCTCTTCAGAAACAAAAGTGTAATTCAAACTGCAGTGCTGAAGGATGCACACATGTGAAAGGGAGATGAATACCTCCTTATGTGAGATTGCTTTATCCAAACTCAGTGTGCTTTTTACTATAATAGACTAATTGGATTCTGTACAATAAATATTTTCATTATGGGATATTTTGGACTCTACCATTGTTTAACTCTTCTGACATTTTGTTGCGCTGTTGGGCTTGGATAGAATGACATAGAGACCAGTCCCACAGTCTGTGCAGTTGGCTTTGCTGCACACCATACAGGCAGGCTCTATCAAAAAACTAACTCTGCTAGTGTTCTAATTATATGGAAGGACATGCGAAATGCTTAAATCTCAAATTGAGTACCATTAACTTCAATGATACTGTTCATGTGGGTAAAGCAGAGAATATGTTTAAAATGAACCGTTAGTATAAGTAAATTCGCTTCCCAATAGTATGTAATATTTCTCTTAAACAAAGAAGCTTTGTTACGTGGTCAACACATATCATGCAGCTTTGTCACAGGGCTCACAAAACACACAATTCAGTAATATTAAAAACACCTTTTGATTTCCACTATATTTCTACAGTATTGCTTGCATGACCACTACAATTTCTATAGAGGATATTGCATCCATTACTAGTTTCAGAGCACACACAACCTTTGCTTGCCATTTAGCTTTATTTCAAGTACTTGAGTTCGTAAGGACTCTTTATCAAGGGCACAGAGTTCCAATGTAACACTCATTGTGGTTAGTGGAAGTATTTCTATTTTCTTTGTTAGTAGAGTGGTAGAGATTAATTTTAACCTTGTCATTGGTGGAAATCTAGTCCAAGTGTTCAGCAAAGAAGAGTGACCATATTGGGTGCAGTTGGTTTGGCCACATTAAGAACAGCTGTTAGTGCCAAAAAAAGCATTAGGACAAGTGGTTCCTCATGGCAGCATCAGGAAACTGGCACAGAATGATGCCGCTGCCAGCATCCCAGGGAAGCCCAGGCACCCAGAGGTTCCAGCAGCTCACACATTATCTGCTTCTTACAGGAATATCACAAAGCATCATTATAAGCTTACTAAAGCAAATAGTATAACCGCTATTTTGTGTTTACCTTTGGTGAACTTGTTATCACTTAAGAAAACTGCAATGTAAACATATAAAATATTATGTAACATGAGCTGCAAGTAGTGCTTTGAATATGGGAAAAAATAGAAGGCATAAACTCTATTTTCTGACATCAAGACACACAAATATTAACTAAAAATTTACACATCACAATTTTTAATGTGGTCAGAACAAATAATAATATAAAGTTTATTATTTGATTACTTGCCTAGTTCGAAAGGTACTTCTATTTGAGGGAACTCCAGCTGTATGCTTCATGTAATTCTACTTGCATACTTCATAAATATTGAGGCCAAAAAGGACAATTAAATAATCTTAGCCTGACTTCTGGTATAACACAAGACACCAGACTTACTTACTATCTTGGTATGTTTCATATATTCTCTTTATTTAAATAAATACATAAGAATATCATAAGTAAGGCATGCAATTTGGGGACTTGAAAAATATTAAGACATAAAATTTATAGATGGAAGGTAAATCAATGCGGTCCACTGTTTGGAATATCTACATGTGGCCTGTGACTGGGATAAATTTTGTCTTAGTCATATCATTGTATTTTTATGCACTACAGCATCTTGTATGCCATCCAAAACATCTTGTACTTGCCCTGTCAAAGGCAAAACTTGTGATTAAATGGACTGCTGGCACTTTCTCCATTCTGAACCTTCCTCTTTTCTTTTGGTTTTATTTTCTGCTCAGCTTCCAGTTCTGAAAGCAATATATGCAATACACTGCAGTGAAAATGCTGTTAAAATCAAGGTCAGTAAGACCAATCTCAGAGACTACCATTGGTCTTCATATCAGTCTCCTTGTTAACAATATACTGAACTGACATTTTCCTGGATTTATACACCTTATCTTCAGAGTGCAGCAGCTAGCAAACTAACACGTGCTAAAATAAATGGAGATGCCAAGTATAATACTCCTCCAGGGAACAGGAACTGCAGTGAACCTTCTCTCCAATGGACATAATGGTTTTGTTTTCCTCTGAAAAATACGCTTGTCTAATGTAGATGTGTATCAACTGAGCGATTTTTAAAAATATTAGAACTTCCCTAGCAGACTCACTTACAAGCTGCTGTTTCTAAGTAACCTTTCCTAACAAAAGACTACAGGGAAGTGTTTCACTGTGAGCCATCAGAATCTGGCACTGTGCTTCAAAAGGATAAACTCTTGTCAAAAATGTAATAACAAATAATAAATTAGATAAACAAACAACAGCAACAAAAATGAATAGTTACCTAGACATCAACATTCTACATGATTTAACAAGTAACAACAACAACAACAAAAGGTCACTGCACTGACATTTGTGGGTAGTTTCACAATTGCTTCATCAGTGTCAGATGAATACTGAGTGGCCCAGAAGTACTATACTGTTGGTCTTGGTAAGTTTCTCTAGTGGGTAGCTATCCATCTTCAACAAATAGTCTATCAGTGCATGCTGTCAGTTTTGCTACAGAATATGAAGACACTGAACTGCACTGCCTGTTTCTGATTTTAAGATGTTGTCAGTGACAATGACTAGAAGATTTTAAACTTCACTGTTGTTGAATTAGAAAATTAACGTGTTTACAGTGGTCTTTTACAAAACCACTCTAACTCCGTGTTAGCTAATAGATAAACTATGCTGTATTTCCTAAGTACTCCCCATTCTTAAGTTTAGAAAATACTGAGGTGGTGTTATTTTGCATTTTTTTTTGTATTTTACATAAAAATGTAATCTTTGTGACTGTGCAAGCTATTGTACCATTTTCCCTATAAAAACATACTCGCATACATACTTATCTTCTTAAGCAGTGGTTTCTAATATTCCTAGTACTGTCAAAATATTACATATATATAGTGAAATGACTTGAATATGTATCAAGGGCAAATTATTTGATAGTGACTCATGGCAAAATTAATTTTAGAAGTATTTAACATCTTTAAAACTCAGGAAGTGTGTTGCATTGACAATTAACTGAATGCACTCCTTTTCACATATCAGTATCGGAACAATAGTGCAACATATAAAAGGGGAAGGCTGCCAAAACAGAAGACATCTGCACCAATGTTTGTTGGACTGTCCTATTTGGACAAAAATAAAAATTAAAAAGAAAAGAAATAAGAAACTCCTCTAAGGCTATCTAAAGACAAGCACTACATCAGAGAACTGCTGGGCAGATAAATTCCTCTATGAAATTAATAACCCTTTGCAGAGGGCATCTTCAGAAGGAGGTCTGAAATAGAAATGGATGAATAATCCCCTGGACATACCTGTTTTTCTTGATCCGGTTTGGTGAAGCTGGTGTACAGTCCCCAGCAACTCCTTCCCAGCTCTTCTTTTGCATAGGATCCAATTGCAAGGTGATGAAGATGAGTGACATGATCCAACAGGGAACTCTTCTGTGGTGAGGTAGTTTTCAGTTGGATCAGCTGATTGTGCAGCCACAAATGAATTGGATCAAATTCCAAATCTGATACGAGAAACATGGTGGCAGCACATAGTTGTGGGCACTGTGGGCACAGAGAGTGCAGTACTGCTACAGTCCGTATCAGCTGTAGTTACCCTGAAATTAGATGCAATTTGACACTGCACCCTTGGACTAGATTCCTTACTTTCAGATAGTTGAGTTAGGTAGCACGAGTCCCATTTCAAATATAGTTGGAAATAATAGAAACATTTGAACGACGTGAAATAAAGGAAGCTTAACACACCCTTCTTAATAGCACGCTCTTTATACTACTCACACATTAAGTGGAAAAGCTGGTTTCCATGGCCTTCTCTGTCTGAGAAGGCAAAGCCCATACTTCATGGAGGAGTGCTCTAGCCATTGTCCATTAATGTGCAAGGAATAATGTTAGCGCCATGGGACAGGGGAAAAGGGGAAATGCAGTATAGTATCAAGTATTTGAAAGAGTTTTGTATTTAGACTGCATTCAACAGAAAAAAAAAAACAACCAAAAAAAAAAAACCAAAAAACACAACCAAAACAGTTATAGAAACAAAACACCAGCCATGACTATAAAGCCTTACAATGCTCCCTTAGTACAGAGTACTTTTTTCAAAATGTTGAATGGCGTGTTGCCTGGAAATAAAGATGGGTTGGAATTCTTTCAGGCTCAAGAAAGTCTAAATCTCAAGCTCTCCACATCTCTTGTGTTTGCTCTCACTATGGGACTACAGCGCCTGTTTTAAAAGGAATCTTACAATTCATTTTGAAACATGTCAGGAGGAAGGGACAAAAAAGGAGGGGATAAAACAATCTCTGAAACATCTACCATATGTCTCCTGTGCACATAATGGGGAATGATGAACAGTGAGGAGGTAAAGCTTCCTCTGAGAATACCTAACAGATGTCATTAAACTGAGGCAGAATCTAAAAAGAGAATACTAAATTTCTTAAAAGGAGTCTGTCCTAAGCAACAGATCAATGCTGACCTGCAGCACAGAGAAAGAAACAGAGCATAAGATCCTGGAAAAAAAACCTAAGTAAAATAAGAAGTGCCTAATGAAAATCCCTATGGGAAAAGGCTTGCTGTGTATTTTAATTGTCAAAAGTCTGCCTGATGCATGCAATTACATTCAATATTGAGCATAGTTAGGGCTATTGATTTCATCGAGTATTTCTGCACTGCAAATATTAGCAATACCTTTTTTAGTTTTCATTTGCAGTCTTGTGGTGTGCCAGTATTACTTTCTGACATCCATGATTCTTCCTTCTTCACATACAAATATTTGCCCAGTTTTTTTGCTTAATTTGCTACCCAACTAGTCTGCAGTAATTAAACAAGTCCTTCAGGATAATGAGTTTCATGTGACAGCAGGAATAGGAACAATGTGTCACATCCTATGAGTCAAATTCTTATCATGGGATAAATTTTATTGATGCCAATGAGGCTGTGAAGTGAAGAAGAGGTTGTGCAGCTGGAGAACAGAGGTGGTGGCCATAAGAAGTCCTGTGAAAAAGCTATTCATCTCAGCAGAATGTAACCTGCTCTGCTTTGTGTTGCAGCAGCCTCACCTCAAACACTGTGTGTGAGTTTGAGCACTGCAATATAAGAAGGACATAAGACATTAGAGAGTGTACAAGGGAGGGCTACAAAGATGGTGAAGGGTCTGTAGGCCAAAACGTACAAGGAGTGGCTGAGGTCCCTCGGTTTGCTCAGCCCAGCGCAGAGGAGCTGAGGGGAGGTCTCATGGCGGCTGCAGCTCTCACAGGGAGCGGAGGGGCAGTGCTGAGCTCTGCTCTCTGGGAACAGTGACAGGGCCCGAGGGAACGGCATGGAGCTGTGTCAGGGGAGGGGCAGGTGGGGGTTAGGGAAAGGGTCTGCACCAGAGGGTGACGGGCATGGAACAGGCTGCCCAGGGCAGTGGGCATGGCCCTGTGTGCTGCAGTTCAAGGGGCGTTTGGACAGCGCCCTCAGACATAGGGTGTGGATTTCGGGTGGCCCTATGTGGAGCCAGGGGTTGGACTCGATGATGCTCGTAGGTCCCTTCCGACTCGGGACATCCCATGATTCAGTGACTCTGAAACTGTGGAGAGGTGCACAGGCACTCTGCACACAAGCCCGTTCCACGCTGTGAAATACTGTCACAGTCGCCCCACACCTGTGCAATTGGGCCACTCATTTCAAAAGCACGATAGTATTAACAATGAAAACACTCATTCAGCCCGAGGAAGCTCAGAACATTTTCCACCGAGAGCAGACGTGTCAGGGCACGAACCCGACTTACGAAAAAATAAAACAAAAAAAACCTCCCCTGAGTCAGCCTTTCCACTGAGCTGGACGCGTGGAGGGGAAGAAGGCGCCGGCGCCCCCGAAGGACAGCAGCGGAGGGACCCGGGGGCCCGCCCGCCGCAGTGGGGCCAGGAGTAGTCCGGTCCGCGGAGAGAGCCCGAGGGGCGTCCCCCGCGCGGGGCTCTGCTCCCCGGGCGCAGCGTCGGAGCACGGCTGGGCGGGCCGTACCGCTCCCGGGGGCGGCAGAGCCGCCAGGCG
>NC_034410.1:19236701-19273262 GCF_002078875.1 Numida meleagris | reverse complement strand
GCCGCGCCGCGCCCCCGCGCCCCGCCATGCCGCTCTTCGCCACCAACCCTTTCGACCAGGATGTGGGTGAGTGGCTTCGCCGCGCCCCGGCCTCCCCGGAGTAGCCCCGTGCTCGGGCCCCGCCGGCCGCTCTACTCGGCCCTTCCCCCGCCGCGCGGCCTCGCCCCTGGTGGGGACGGCTGGCGGCGGGCAGCGGCGCGCCGGGCGGCTCCTGACGGCGGTGCTCCGGCCTGGCCGCCCTGCTGCGAGCCCGGCCTGGCGGCGGGGATGCTCCTCTCGGGGTCGGCCCGCTGGGCAGGGGCTGCGGGGCTCAGCGAGCGGGCTGGAGCGCTCGGGCCGGAGTCCTGCCGAAGAGATGAGGAGCAAAAGGCCCATCCGCAGCTGCTTCGCGGACAGGCGTGGTGCGTTCAGGGCTTTGAAATGAATTTCTGCAGGAGCTTTTTTTTCCCCCTTTCATGTGCAACTTGACGTCCTGTGATCAGGTTTCATTCCCACCTTGCTCGTTCCAAGGCCAAACTATGTGGAGAAGGAATATCTAGCTTCTACCTGAGAAAAATTGTGCTTAGTGCTCATGAGTCCAAAGCAGAGGTAAAATAACACGTAGGTCGTCAAATCATTTTGCATATCTGATTTCTGGTTGTGTAACACAGCTTGTTGCCTACCTGCTGCTGACATCTGCCTTACTCTGAGAGAGGGATCCTTTGGCTGGGGAACTGCATCGCGTAAAGTGACTTCTCATCTTTGGATGAGCACCCCCATTATTTTCTTACAGTGTAACTGCAGCATAATGCTGTTTGTGTTTCTTGGAACAAATTTCTCTAGTGGCTTTGTATTTGCTGCACCTTTCGACAGCAAACGTACCATTTGTTTCTTGATGTTTACCCAACTTTAGAAGTCAGGGCTCCAATTCAATTATTCCAGTTCTTCAAAAAGCAACTCAGAGACTTTTGGAAAGTAGAAATCTTTTCTGGGGGAAGGATTAATGCATAAACAAGGGAGCGTGACACAAATTCTTTATGTATGTTATCTGAATCTGTTGTGTCTTAGTGAAGCATAGGTCATGTTTCTTGCCACTTGGAGTAATGAAGTGTGCCACAATCTTTTCTGGTGAATGCTGGCCTTTAATTTGCAATTTTCTTGGCAGCAAAGTCAACGGTTATTTATTTTGAAAACTTGTAAATATCTTTTTCTCATCATTTCACTGACTTCTCATGTAACTTTGCACCTGAACGTATGGAAGAGTTTGCACTACTTGCAGTTTTTTGTGGACCGATAGGGGATTGAACCATCAGTAATATCTGTGAGAATGATCAGAACTAATAAGATTAAAAGGTGATAGCTGGGGTTCAGCAAAGTGCTCATTTTCTTATCTCTTAGGGCTGCTGTCTACCAGTGAAGATCACTGCCTGAGTGGGTTTACAGGGAGCTGAGCCTGACAGTTGTGTGTGTCAGCATTGTGAGTTTCATGGCGCTGAGTGGTAGCACCCAGATGTTAGGTCAGTGGGTTATTTGCTCTTTTCTGGGGGCGGAGAATGCCAGCGCCTTGCCTACTGTGATTGGCTCACACGCTCTCCAGTAGATGGTTTTCTGAAGCTGTGTTCTGTACACGGTATAAACACAAATAACCACTTCCACATTATTGTTGGAAAAACAGGCAGTGGGCAACAGGCTGATTTGCCCCCAGACAGTAAATGCAGCCTCTTTCTGATGGCCCCTTTCACGGTGCCCTGAGGGAAAATGAAGGAGCAGCAGGCTGTCCGGTGGGTAGCAGCGTGCTTTGAGGGGCCTGCTGCCTTGATCCATCACGTAGCTGGATTTGTGCCAAGAGGACAGGAATGGTGGAGTCTCCAGGAAAGTGTCCCCAGGGCCTTCTTCCCCAAGGCCTCTCGGGAACGCGTTATTATCTGGATGAACTTCTTGGCAGGCTTCATCAGATACGTCAGCTGTAGAGCAAGCTCTCATGTTCTCGGGAAACTTCCAAAAGTTGTCAAGTGGTAGTGTTATTTTTCATTTCTTTTCTCAGAAGGAAAGTTGAGTACTCTGCTTTTGCTCTTGCTCAGCAAGAAAGTTTTCTTTTGAAAATCAGATTCCTGAAGCAGGAATGTAGTCTAAAGCTATTTTTCGTTTCATATTAAGTTGGACGTTGGTCTGGGGTAACTGTGAATTCTTGTCTACTATTCAATACTATGCAATAGTTGGAAATGATTTCGGAAACACTTTGGATGATGGATTGTAGTGAACACATCTGGGACTAAATTGTTTTCTGTTATTTTGAGGAGCATAAGTGTCTCTAAGCTCAGAAGGAGAGATTTCTCAGGTTTTCTCTCCAGCCATCAGCATTTGCCTAATCCTGTTAGCATGCTCATGCTGCGGATCCTGGTCATCCAGAATAGCATGCCACTTGGAGTCAGCTTAGTGCTGAGATTTTGAGGGGTGCACCTCTTCTTTACATGCAATCAGCAGAAGAATGTTAAAACTACTGTTAAAACACCATTTTAATCTGCCTATAGATTTGAGGAGGTAAACCATTGTTGTTCTCAAGGAGTCCTAATTTCTGCATGAAATCCAAACACTTTTGTTTTCTCAACTTTCTTTTTACCATATTTAGGAATATTTCAACATGAAGGGATGCTACTCAGTGGTGGCGTTAAGTTTGTGTGGATTTTTACTGTCAACTGTGGGAATGTTTGACAGTGTGTCCATGTAAGGATTGTAACACTGGAATATTAACAAAACAAAACAAACCCTTCAAGATGCTGAACTGCTGAGGATATAGTTTAGAGATTCTAATCCTCTACATAAGGGTTTAGAATTAATGATGTTCTTATTAGTTTGATGAGAAGTCATATTTCATAACTTTAGTCATAAAATCATTCGCATAGGATTGCAGGTTTATCTGTGAGTTTGACACAGGCAAGATAATGATGCAGTATACTTTAAGAACCAAAAGACTGTCTGCTAATCTGTCCTGACAGACTAATTAGTGAAGTAGTGGTGGGTAGGCTGGATTTGATGAAGAAGTAACTGTTGGAGCAGTTTTGAAGTGTTACTGAGATGCTGTCTCAAGAATAAAATCTGTAACTCTGGACCTATGTGTACTTAATTGTAACTTGATATCAAGCATTGTAAATGTAATCTATTTTGTAATCAGAGAATTGGAAGAACTTCTCACTCCATGCTCTAAGCTTATTGTTTTAACACATTTCTGCAGTTTTATAGTCTATAATAAACATGCATTCTGCTCTGAGTTGTTAGGAGATCAATCAATCAATTAATTAAATTTTGAAAGACCATTTTGAATTATTTTCTTAAAAAGTTGATCCATCATTCAGCAATGTTCAGAACGCCAACGGAAGTAACTCTTGGATAATTTTTCTCCCTTATGAGAATAGATGGAGGCACTTGCATCTGCTTTGGATGTTGCTCTTGTTCTTATTGTAGTTGGTGTAACGGGTTGAGGCATCACAAGGGTGGGAATAAAGGAAAGAATCAGGCTTTCTATTTACAATAACAGGAAACTAAGCAGGTAGTTTGGTGATGTAACAAAATTATCAATTTGATAGCTATGATTTTTCCCATGATTTTCTTCAACAATTGTGTTTAGTGACCATTTTATGCTTATAACTCTTATAGAAATATATAACTCTTTTAGAAATTTAATAATATGCATGGATTACATATGTAATGATGCTAAGGTGTGTGCTAAGGTATGCTTATAGTTTGATGCAGTAGGATGTAAAAATGCTTTGACTTCAAATCCCATTGTGCGATTTCTTGTCATAAAATACTCTTGCTCTTTAAACTGGTTACTCTATACATGTATCCCCTTTGTTAGTCAGCTTCTTCAAAACCACCCAGTTATGTGTTTCTGTGAGCTGGGTTTCTCTGTTTAGGACAGCTTTGGGTTTGCCAAAAGGAGGGAGATTTATTACAGAGGAGACTCTTGACCCTGGAGAACTATGAAGAATGCAAGCTGTGAGTTCACATGCCTCTGGCTGCAAGGAAGGATGACTTCCAAGGATTGGTTCAGTTTATCGTGAGACTGGAACTTTCTTTTTGCCCCAAGTTGGCCTACTGCTTTTCTCAGCATTGTTTTAGGGGAAAGGATACTAACTGTGAGGTGAGCAGAAAGTGTGTGGAAAGGGGCTGTAGCCAGCCCCCTTTCAGTTCTTTATAAATGTTTCCATAAAACAAGAATTTCTTGCTTCACTGTGTGATCTCAACAAAGAATGGCAATGCAGACAGGATCCCAATGAAGTAAATACCTATTATGTATAATAGTTCTCCCAAACTCTTTTTCATTATTGCTTTCTGAAAAAGAATCACCAGACTTGGAGTTCAGCTGAGCAAATTTGAAGCCAACATCGTACATTTCTTTGGCAAAGGAGGTTTTGTAGATTGTACTTTATTGATAATTCTTTTTCTTTCAGGGAAGAGATTGATGCCATTTTTGAGTGCTTCCTCTCATTTCAACGTGTATTATAACATCAACATTTGGAGAAATCAGAGTAGTTCTCCAGCATGTAAAATCTGTTCCTCTATGATAAAAATAACACTATGTCTTTGACGTGAATAGTGATGTCTCTTGCTGATCTTCTTTCTGAAATGCTGCTTCTACTGTGGCTTAATTTGTGGGGCACTGCAATAGATCCTGGCAGCACTTGTTTGTGTTACTGACCTGTGATCCACCTTGTGTGTGGAGCCGTCATCATCTGTCTCATCTATCTCCCATGTGCTCACCTTCCTGCTCTGCTGTAATAGCTCTGGGTGAAAGGTTGTTTGAGTTCTGTGGATTTGTTACAATTTGCCATAAAATCACTAAATCACTTTTGCCCAGCTTACTAGGCATTCTTAGCAGATCTTTAATCCTTTTATCTTTGTTCTGTCCAGCTCATTGAGCTGAGCGATGTCTCTGGCTGGGCCGCCTCTTCCACAGCGAGATCATAGACAGTCCGCTGAAGGAAGGAGCAAAGATGGCCTCCCAGCATCTCTGTCACTGCTGCTTGTTTGTCTTGGGTCAGCTGATGCTGCCTTCATTGGCTGCCTCCAGTGTTTCCAGGAGGACTTTTTGGGAGTACTGTAAATGGGAATACAGTGAAGAAATTCGCTAATCATAAAATAGCTTAGGTTGGAAGAGACCTTAACGATCATCTAATTGCAACCCCCCTGCCATGGGCAGGGATGCCACTCACCAGATCAGGCTGTCCAGGGCCTCATCCAACCTGGCCTTGAACACTCCAGGGATGGGGCATCCACAGCTTTTCTGGGCAGCTCGATCCATTGCCTCACTGCTCTCTGAGTTGGAAAAATTCCTCCTAACATCTAACCTTAATGTCCCCTCTTTTAGTTTAAAGCCATAAAGCCATTTCCTCTTGTCTTGTCACCATCAGACCGTGTAAAAGGTCGGTTCCTCTCCTGCTTTTAGGTGCCCTTCAAGTACTTGGAAGGCCTGCTGCCACCCCTCTCTTGATGTGGCTCATGATAGTGTTGGCCTTCCCGGCGGCAAGAGCACACCGCTGGCTCATGTCCAGTTTTTCATCCATCAGAACCTCCAAGTTCTTCTCTGCAAGTCTGTGCTTTTTGAGTTCTTCTCCCACTCTATACTCCTATTTGGGATTGCCCTGACCCAGATGGCTTTACTGAAGTTAACAGTGTGACAGGGAGTTCTGGTTTTTGTCTACAAATGCACTCTCTGCTAGAGTTGGCTTTTCAGTCTTGCTTAAATCAAAACGAGTTGGCCTTGTTTTTCTGTGTGGTTCTGTGGATGTGGTTATTATAAAGAGGTGGTTTGTACAGAATGGTTGAACAAATGTGTTGGTCATTTTGACAGACAAAAAGAAAAAAATTAATTGTATGACGTGGAATGGTATGGAGACAGCATTTCTTGGCAAGTGACTGCCAAAAAAAAAAAATGGCAGTCAGTTTCAGTTTTCTAGGGTCATTTAAATTATTGAAGAGATTTGGTAGTTACTAAAATTCCCAAGCATTGTAAGTGCATATCTGTATTTACGTGTATATACAGAGGGGGGAAATTATTTATTTAGCCTTGGGAAGGAAACAGGACTTTGAGTGGGACAATGGGAGAGAAGGCTGACGGGAGTGCTGAATTTTGTGTCAGTTCCGTGGTGTTTACATTGATGTAACAGATTCTTGAGGACTTTTTTGTTCTGCTAGAAACAGATAGTCCTCACTTTCCCAGGAAAATTACTGCCTTTAGCCACTCTTTTCTTTGTAACTTCACTGAGAACTTCAGTATCTCATTTCAGAGATATGCGACAGGGGAGGGCAGTGAAGTCGATGGATGGAGTAAGTAAATACCAACTAGAATGGCTCAACATCCTGGTTTAGTAGTAGAATAGTCTTTGAGTTTTTACTCACATTTATTCTAACTGCTTCAAATTACGTAGATTTAAAATGTTGGGTTTAGGGGGTGTTTTGAGCTGTTATTTCTGTTTCTTAAAATTCTAGATTGTTTTAACATCTTTGAGAGTTTGTAGCAGAAAACAAATAGGTCAATTCTAATATTGGAATGCTTTAATATCAGTATAATCTATAAACCTCAGATAGCTTAAACCTGCAGCGTAAAATGTCGCTGCTAGTGGGCAGTCTTGCAAAGTTCTAGCCGGGCAGTATGGTGCTGTTCAGGGGCAGAACTGTCAGAGAATGCAAGCAACTTGCTGATACGTGCATGGCAGGTCTGGTGCGGTGTGGCAATGTGTGTGTTTCTCTTCCTGGCACCTGAGCACTCAACCACTAAGTTCAGCAGTGCCTTTTTTTCAGTGTGTACTTCATTTCTTCTGTTTAATAGAAATATGGAAATCTGATGATAAATTCATTTTAGGACAACTGTGAATTATTTGGAATTATTTTTTCTTCCAGAGAAGTTTACCTCTTCTGTCCTGAAATTATTGACTATTATCTTGTACATAAGGGGAACTTCAGGTAGAATCACAGTATAAATATTTTTGCTTTACTTACAGTTTTTAAATGTACAAAATCAGAGGAGAAAACAGTTCGATAGGTGCTTCAAGTCTTTGCATTTATGTGAATCAGAGGGAAGTACTGCCTCAGCAAAGTGGCTGAGCTCAAGGTGTGAAACTAGTGTTCTTAGGTGTCTCAGAAGCTCAGAAGTTTGTCAGACTGTTTATATTTTGAGTGCATACAAGGCAACATAATTGCAGATCTGAGGCTGACACAAAGTTAAAGACACCTTTCAACTTTGCACTTACTGTTGTGTTTTGTGGGAGATAGTGTAAAAAATGACCTCTGCCCAGTGTTGGACTAATAAGTGGCTATTTTTGTATATATTCTCATGCCTATAGTTATACAGTTATCCTTGCAGGAATGGTTAAGTATAAACAACAAAAAAAAAAGAAAAAAGACTAAGTACTCTCAGCATCGTTGTTGATTTTGACAAGGAGGGTATGCCTTATCTCATGGCGGCCAACCTTTTGGCTTGCCTGGGCCGCATTGAGCGAGCAGGAATTGCCTCAGGCCGCATATAAAATACATAATAAAGTTAGTGTATATAAGTAACAACTTTTTCTTTAATGTATTTTCTACTAAAAATAATAATAATAAAAAAAAAAACAGAACAAAATCATAATACTAGTGGGATGTTTGAACCTGTGAAACTAATTCATCAGGCTAGTTCGATGGCAGTGGTTGCCATTCCAAGTGCCTTCTCAAGATGTTCTTCAGACATTTTTGATTAAATATTACTCTTCCCGTGCTTCATCCTTGACAATAGTTATTCCCAAATATATGTACTGCCAAAAAGCGATGAGGTGAATAAGACGTGACTGTGAAGTGAGGGATATTTTTCTCTGGTAAGAGAGGGTTCATAAAACTTCAATAAAGAGACATGGCCAAATTTTTCTTTGAGTTGAATGTCTGATTGCAGCTCTGTACATTTCACTTGAAAATTTGCAGGTAATGTATTTATGTCAACCTGAAAATGGGGTCACAAATATACAAAATGAAAATAATTTTTTTTTTAAATCTTGAAACCTGTTCTAAAATTTCTTTATCGAAACAGAAAGCACAGCTGCATATTTTTCACTGTTCTTCGGACTGAGTTTAGTGAGTGTATCAAAATGCATGCAATTATTTACCATAATTTGAGCTTGTCATAATTTAAGTTGCATTTCAAACACTTAGAGTTTGAAACAGCACGGGTAAGCTGATTTTCACCTTGAAGACATGTTTAACTCATTTAAATGAATGGTCAAATCCACGAAAAGTGCTAAATGTGGGAGCCATTTTTAATCTTCGTATCCTTGCACAAATTTTCCTTTTGATTCCATAAAGGACTGGATTTCACTTAACAAATCATAAAGTGTTTTTAGCATTTTGCCCCAACTTAGGCACCTTCCTTCAGAAAAGTAAATGATGACCCCATAATCAGCATCCATACTTTTAAGGAACTCCTTGATCTGGCAATGACTCAGTGCTTTGGACTTCATGAAATCGACGGCTTTGATGATGATTTACATGACATTATCCATTTTTAAAGCTTTCGCACATAAATTGCCTTGATGTAGTGATATTTCATCAGACCTGAATTGCCCGTGGTAATTGCATCATATTCCATTAATTTTATAAGTCCCTCTGTTTTACCAGCCATCTTCGGGGCACCATCAGTAGCTATACCAGATATGTTGACAGCGGTTGGACGAAATTGCTTTCATGTATTTTTTTTTATTAACGGCTTACAACCCTCAGTCCACTGCACAAAAACTGTCTTGATTCACTTGTGAGTGACACGAAAATGTGCATGAACACCACAGCTTCTTTTTAAAAACAAAATAAGAAGCTGAGCACCTTTTTAAGAAAAAAAAAAAAGGCAGCAAAACAAACAAACCAGGAAAAAACAAAAAGCCAAGCCAAACCATCTTCACCACTGTAATGTACTCTGCAAAGCACAATCATTTTGTGAGTAAACCTTTGCACGTTAGCCTGTAGGACTGAAACATGCTTCTGAATTGCAGTTTGGTGGCTGGTATTCGTTCCCATGCACCCACCTTTGATTATATAGGAAGTGGAGCACTAAGAAAACTGAGACAAATCGTGTTGATGCTGAATGGGCAGCTTAGTGTCTGGTTGTGTAGGGTTCTTGAAAATGACAAGTGTTTTTTGTCCATTTAGATTCCTACACAGAATGACCTGTTAGGTTTTCTGTTAAAAACCAACATTGAACAGGTTTCTCCTTTATATTTATACATATATATAAAATATCATATATGTGCATTTCTTGAAAGACACAAATAGGGTAGCATTAATGGTATCTTAATAAGGGGCAGGGGAGAGTCTGAGCAACATCAAGACAGCTTTCGGGAGGCATGGGTTAAGCAAGCAAACAAAAAAACACCCTTTATTTTTTTAGCTTCCAAGTTTTCAGTTTTTCAGTTAGAAAAGCAGCTGCTGAAGTTTGGTATAAGAGCCCACACGCTCTCACCGCAACTGGTGCTGTAAGTAGGGTAACTCACAGATGTGTATCTTGCTGTCCCAGCTTCCGATCAACAGGTATGGCACTCATCTGAGTCCTGGTACAGTGTTTCAGAAGGGCTAGACAGCATTTATATGCAGGAGCGTTGTTTTCTTTAGAAGGCAGACGTTGTTCGGGTATGTATACATTCTATTCAGAGGTTTGGTTTATTTGGAAGGGGCTCCAGAAAATGATAGAAGATGCATTTGGAAGTATGATTTGATCATGTAGGTTTCATTTCAAGGACACCATGTCCTAGAACATTATGGGAATTTTTCATGATACAGATACAGCTGAGATTTCTATCAAATGAGATGCATTTTTCTTCAGAACATTGAAGTTGATGTGGTTACATTTTGTGGTTGAAGCACCACAACTCTTGGCATTAGGAAGCTGTGAATTGTTGGTGCTGAAAGGTGTGTTGTAGGGAAATACAACTCCTGCTTACCTTACCTTGGTCTTTTCTGTGTTTTCCTAGGCGTCTGTTTCTTCTGGTATAATACATAGTAGAGACTGAATATGGGGCAAGATGGAATTGCTCTCACTTGGTATGCCAGCTCTTAGGGGTACAGAGGAAACATGAAGGAATAAGACTCATGGTTCCACAGTCTGTGCCTTGCCAAGTGGCTGAAAAATGCAGTGCGTTGTTTTTGTGTTGCAGTGGTTGAAGTTGCTGTGTTAATTTGTAGGCCTTGCCTGTGCTAGAAAAAAAACCCACCTATGCTCTGGTGTGTTAGTGATAGAGTTCTGTGGAAGAGCTGCTCTGGGAAACTAGGGATGGGGTATGGTAACGTATGCCTCTGGGTCATGGAGTTCTGTTTTTCTTTGCGTTTGAAATACTGTCAGTGAGTTTTAAAGAACTCTGATTTCATGGAGGAGCCGGCGCTGTCTTTAAGGGTTGTTTCAGTGCAGTCCAAAGTGTTACTTGATCTTGCCCTGGCAGGCAGTCATCGGGTAAGGTTTTAGCAGTGAGGTGGGCGGAGGGGGTCTGAGGTAAGCATTGGTATTGCGATGACAGAATTATTTTTGATGGGAGATAGGAGGATGAAAAACATTTCAAGTTCAGGTTCCATCTCCTGTGCAAAGCTATCCCATGAGTTCAGGTACAAGTCTCTGTGTTGCCCTCCTTTTCACTGAGGTAGTGACGTGCCAGCGGTACGGGTGGGCAGGGGGACACCAGTTAGCTGGAGTACGCAAATGCTGAGAGAAAGCAGAGTTTTGACTGCAGGTGTGTTCCTTGTGTCAGAGAAGAGCATTCATGGGTTTAAAGTGGTGACTGTGTAAGTCATTGAACTCGAACAGCTCTAAATTGTAATTTTGTCTCCAAAACACTGACACAACACAGGAATTTCCTCCAAGCATCCCTGCTGCTCCTATTCCCGGGGTGGTGAAAGGTGACAGCCGCACACTAATGCTCAGAGAGTGGCCTTTTTGTGTCAGTCTAGCTCAGCTTGGGCACTACGAGTGTTGCTCGTCTTATTATTAATATTTATCCAAGGAAAGTAATAGATGCTTATTACTAGAGAAGACAGAAAGTACGCAGTGAAGCTGGGTTCCAGGCTGACATGTAGTAAGGAACCTTTCAGCTTTTGGTGATGGAGACATTGCAGCAGTGGGTGGTTTTTAGACAACCATAGAATCAGAATGTCCTGAGTTGGAAGGGACCCAAAAGGATCACTGAATCTAACTCCTGGCACCACATGGGACCATCCAGAAATCAGACCATATATCATCTCTGAGAGCGTTGTCTAAACGCTTCTTGAACTCTGACAGCTGGGTGCCATGACCACTGCCTTGGGGAGCCCAACCACCTGATCAGACAGAGTTCAACTTTCGAGAAATGATGTAGCTGTGACAGTAAACTTGTAATTGTATTTGTGGATTCATCTGCAAAATATTCTTGTTGAGAATTAGATTGAAGGTTGTAATTGGTGAGGTAAGTATGAACTAGGGATTTTATCAATCACCATCATATCTGTAGTTTTAGCCAAACTGTTTAAATCAGCATAAACGACAGCTTGGTGTCATTTTAAAACCCTAAGCGTGCGTTATTTTTCTTGATGGCTTGCCATGCCATTTCTCTATGGTGATGCTGTGTGAAGAATTACTTCTTGCCAGAAGTACAGACAGTATTATGCAGACAGCGTAGGAGCCTGAAGTTTCAGTTCTGTTGGATTCCTCAGCTCTGCAGCTGCTGAAGGATAGCACAGCGCGAGGCTGCAACGCCCTGAGCCTGGCTGGAGCCGGGGGCTCTGCAGGGTGCTGTGTAGGCACGGAGTGGAGCCGGTCCAGCTCCAGCAGGACTGGCAGCGAGCTGCAACAGGAGCTCAGGAACTGAGCTGCCTCCACAAGGCCGATCCATGGTCTGGGTCGTGCTGTGGGGAATGCAGTGCAGGCACAGCGGCTCAGGTGCATCTCCGCTTGGGCTCAAAGTTTTAGATTAAGTATCCTCAACCACAGAATTGAAATTCTGAAGTAACAGAACAGAATGTTTGTTGACATAGGCAGGCTACAATCTCTTTGCTCTGTTTCATGTTTTTGGCATTTTTAGTTTGTATACTGACTGGATTGTGTTTCCTTTGTGAGCAGGATTTAAAAATTGAGGCATTTCCCTGACTATTGGCTATGCTAGCCCTAAGCATGATCTGGGACAACAGTGGACTGAAAATAAAATACAATGCTTGGCTTCGTAGTGCCAGATGTTATCATAGCACCTATCCAGAGTTTTTCTCTTCTCCACAAACTGCTAGTTTGGATTACTTAATCTTTCCCGACAGTGGAGTTTTTACAGGAAATCTTTCTTTCATTTTTTTTAAACTAAGCACACTGGGGGTGATCGTACTCATTGCTGAGGCGTATTTTGCAGATTGAGGTAAATATCAGATGAAGCAAGTATAGGTTATAGTTCGGCACCCATCATTCCTTCTATCTCTTCTCTGAGTGAGTGGTCAGGTGCCGGAACGGGCTGCCCAGGGAGGTGGTGGTCACCATCCCTGGAGGTGTTCAAGAAACGTTTAGATGTGGTACTGAGGGACATGGTTTAGTGGGAAATATTGGTGGTGGGTGGACGGTTGGACTGGATGATTTTGGAGGTTTTTTCCAACCTTGGTGATTCTATTTGGAAAATAACAGAAATTGCCTTGTGGTCTCCAGCCCTGATCTGAACTGTCAATTTTTAGATACTCTTCCATTCAGCTGCAGTTTAAACCTCAGTTTTCTTTATCACTTTTATTTATTTTTACCCTCTGTGTACCTAGGCTCTTCTGGGGGAAAAATAGGGAGGGAGACTGTTTTTCCTTCTGATTTGTTTTCCACCTATCTTCTTTATTTCTTCGCTCTTCAGGAGGGACTGTTCTTGTCCTGTTCAGAAGATTTGGAAGAAAGGGTGTCAATGGATTTTATCAGATTAGCTTTGTAACTAAAAAGTGGACTATATCATCCAAAGCAGAGATAGGAATGAGGAGATGATAATCACTGAACTATCAGTGAGTTGTTGAAGCTCCCTTGCTGAGAAAGGAGGAAAGACATAGAAAGGGAAGGTATGACACAGCAACTTAGTGTCTGAGGATGGGGTAAATTCTGTTGTGTCTGACTGCAAACAGGGAACTAATGCTTCGAGTGTTTATATCATCTTAAACTTAACATTTCCAAATGAAGAAAAAAAAGATCTGTTGATAGTTGGTACACTTCTGGATATATATTTATTATGTGGAAAAAAACCAAATGTACTTGCTTATGAATTTAATTTTGTAGCTGCAAATGAATATTTGAAAGGTAAAAATAATTAGTTACAACAGTTATAATATATGAATTTATTAAATATACAATGTCACATGTTTAGTTGTATACAGAAAGAGCATTACAACATCTTTATTGTCAATTTTGTTAAATTATTATTTTTTATTTTGTATTTTGATTTATTGTATTTGTATTTTGTTCATTAGAGAAAGCAACCAGTGAGATGAACACTGCAGAGGACTGGGGCCTCATCTTAGACATTTGTGATAAAGTTGGACAGTCACGCACAGGGTAAGTGATTTTTGAAACTGTCCCCCACAAATGTTGTTAATTTTGTTATTTCTATTTTAGATGAAAGGAATAGAAATTCTATCTTGTGTAGACTTTTGAAGCAACTCATTTTAATTTACTTTACATATCTACTAGAGTAGATTTACTACAGTGAAAGGAAAGTATGGATTTTCTGCCCAAATATTTTACAGTTCTTCCCTTATCTCTTAAAATCAGGAATTGCATGCAGCAGTTTTTCACCACTGTAATTGAATAAATACAGGCTGATATGTATTAGCAGTGTCACTGTAAATCCTGCAGACATCATTGGGGTTTTTTCTTGTTGGAAGTGACCTCCAGAGCTCATCTAGTCCAACCCCCCCTATTCAAAACAGGTCTCATTAGATCAGGTTGCTCAGGACTGTGCCGAGTCTTGAATGCCTCCAAGGACAGAGTTTCCACAACCTCTGTGGGCAATCCATTTCAGTATTTAACCACCCTCACAGTAAGCAAGTAAATAAGTGAATGATCCTACTATCTGATTGCAATTTCCCTTGTTCCAACTTATTTGTTGTGTCTTACCCTATGACTGTAGTTCTAACAAGAATCTGGTTTCATCACATTCTCTGTTTAAGTAGTTGTGTAAAGCAGTAAGGTCCTTTTTTACCCTGCCCTTCTAAAAACTGAACCCATATGTTTGTGTCTTCTTGTATGTGACTCTCCTCTGGCCATCTTGATAGCCCTGCACTAGACGTGCTGTGGTGTGTCAACATCCTTCTTGTATGGGAGAACTCAAAACTGGGCAAAGTCCCGATGCAGTCTTACAAGTGCTGAACAGATAGGATGGAACTCTTCCCTGGCCCTGCTGGCTGTGCTGTTACTGCTAAGGTCCATGATGTGGTTGGTCATCTTTGCTGCCAAGCTGCACTCCTGTAACCCATTGGGTCCTGCCAAGCCTTCCCTGTGGAGCTGCTCTTTGGGCAGTCAACTCCTGGTCTGTGCTGGTGCAGTCCACTCCAGATACAGCACCTTGCCTTTCTCTTCCTGAACTTAATGAAGTTCCGGTTTGCCCATTTCTCCTTACTGTCCAGATCCCTCTAGTAGCCCCACTCTCTGGTATATCAGCTGCTTCCTCCAACGTGCTGTTGTCAGAAAGATGCCTCCTGTCATCTAGGTCATTACTGAGGACATTTAACAGTACTGGTCCCAGGAATTCCCTGAGGGACACCACAAGGTACTGCCCACCAGCTGGGATTTGCGCAGTGCTGACAACTCTATGAGTTCAGCAGCCCAGCCAGTTTTCCACCCACCTTATCATCCTTTTATCCAGCCAGCATTTCACTTGTTGGTGAGAAGGAGAACTATGTGAGACTGTGTCAGCACTTAATTGAAACCAATGTATAAAGCATCCTCTGCCCCTCCTTCTCCTCTCCACCAGTGTCTTTGTTCAGACAGCTTGTGTCTTTCTCTCCCTTGTTTTGATAAACTATTTTCTGACATCAGGGCTTTAAGAAATGTTCATTTTAAAAAATGTGATTAAATGAAATGCACCTTGAATACAGACTATGAATGCTTCTATTACTGATCCTTTAATGAACTCTCACAGAGAGTTTATGCAAGCCTTCATTTTTTTTTACATAAAGAGTTAAAGTATAATTTGAAATAGCAAGTGAAAAATATGTCTTAAAGATGGTATTTTGGTATATGTGTAGTCTTTTTATTCAGTGTTGTGTTAGACTTTGGACATGTTTTAAATACATTATCTTCAAGTGTTCCCTGTAACAATTTAGGTATGGAAGAGCCTTAAAAAGAGAGCTATAGCATTGGTGCTGTTCCAAAGGACAGGTTCACAAATTAAGTTACTCCTTGGGGTTAAGAGTGGTGTCTAGAGGAGCATTTATGAATAGCATGGTATATTGAGACTTCTGTGATGTTGTGCTTAACTCCAGTAAAAATAAAAGCTGGTAAGTTGTTAATAAAGTTTTGTGTTATTCTGTATATAAAACTGTATTTCTGTTCCGTGTGTGTTGATGCTGAGTCTGTAACAACAACAGTATTATTGAAGGCCTCAGTATTCTATTTCACTCTTGCTCAGGCAAGGTTCAACCTCACAGCAGCTTACCCGAAACAGTGCTCAAATGTATTTGGCTGCAAGACACAGCTGCTTGGAAATGCAGATAAAGCCAGTGATCTTCTGGCAACATCCAGCTATGTTTCTCCGTGACAGCTGGAATTTCTGTTATGATTTTAAAAACGGAACAAAACAAAACAAAAAAAGCAACAGTGGTTTTATCCTGCTGCGACTTTAACCTTTGTAGTACTTACCCTGCTTGTAATATGCTGCCAGCTGATTCATTGCTTAACAGAAGATTCTGTTAAAACTTGCTGATAGTGAGTTTTCTTTGTTTGGATGGATTTTGTCACGGTACAGCAAGGTAAAGCAAGACAATGTTTTCCCATTAAGTTTAAATCAGATACGCTACACTTAACTCTTCTGCAATTTGAGTTATTGTGGCAAGGATACTAATCATTGGAACTGGCTTCTGCTTTAGTTTTTTCACCAATTCTTGTCTAATGCAAACTGTTCTTGGCAGAAGCTTATACTGTATTATCTCCACTTTATTGATTTTCTTTTGTACAGTCTTCTAATTGCATGCCTTTCAACATTTTAAACGTAAATCACCATACACCTAAAGCCTGAATAGACTAGAGGGATTATTTTTCTTTATGAAGTGGAACATTTTGTTGTATACTGTTATACTGCACATGTACAATTGTATACATTACATGTTGTCTTTTTTATCAGTTTGTTTACTTTCAGTGTAGTTGTTGGAAACCTGTTGTGCTGCAAAGATTTATTTTCTCCTAAGATAAATTAGCTGTAGTTCAGTAGCAGAATTGCTAGTTGGATACATGCAGTTGTGCTACTGTTTTTATATTGCTGTATCTTGCTTACAGTAAAATCACCCACTCATTTTATCTTTCTTCTTTGATCCAACCAGCAAAAACAGTGTTAACAAGTTGGAATTCCACTAAATCTCCCTTTTTAATTGACTGCTTTCTTTATTTTTAGTGAAGTTCAAAAACTCATTGATTAGAGTTAGGTGGAAATTCTATCAAGGACAGTAAATTCAGTAATATTTTGAATAATACACCTTTTTACATTAACATATGTAAAGTATTGCCACATGCAGTGTGGAATCGGATACTGTATTGCATATGAGCTTCTTAGAGTGATCTAAAATACGTGAGTCAATAGAAGGAGCTTTTTAATCTCTGAATGTTTTATAGTAAGTAATACAGTTCTACAGTTGCCTTGTGCATTTTTTGCATCATGTGTTTCGGGGACATTGGCAGTACTTAAAACTGCTGAGCAACTTGCCTTTTCAACATGAAAAGATGAGTAAAACAGATTCTTATCATTAGATGCAATGTGTTTTTCTGTTTTTTTAGACAACATTATGGAAAACCTGTTTATTTTAGAACCTTTGATCGTGTTTGACTTGTGTTTTAAATCATGTACGTAGAGGAAAGGTATGGATTTTGCATTTTGTTGGCTTGGAGTAAAAATGCTTACACAGCTTAATCTGTACTTTATCATCTCTTAGTAAGATAACGTTATGATACTGGAATTCTTCATGAAATGGATAAAAGGGAAACCTAGCAGTTGTGTTATGTTCTAGTATGAGGTGCACCCGTCTTGCTTGCACTCTCATTTGTTATAGTTCAAGGTTAATAGTGTAATTGTTTGCGTTTGGTTTTGTCAAGGTTGTAACTTTTGTTTTAACCTAGTTTGTATTTGTTTGAAACTATGACTACCTCAGTTTTTTCCTAGGAATGTTTGTTAATAAAAATGATGGGCTGGAAATAAAATGAAGTCAGTGAATGGGAGAAGACAGCAGTGGCTGAGAAAATAGAAACATTTGTTGCAGCACGCTCTGGTGGAGGGAGATCTGGATGTTGAGAAGCTGTCCTTGAGGAATGGTTTGTCTGTTTTGCTGCTTATGTAACTTTGCTGTGATTCCTTATGGGTTGATCACTGCCTCAGTGAGTGGGGATTCTGGTCAGCTGATTCTCCTTAGTTGTTTCCATGCCTGTTTTACAAGAGCAGTCTTCCAAAGTATTTCTCATCTTTTTTTGTCCCCCTGTGCCCCCCCCCAAGTTACCCAATGTGTAAGCAGCATTTTACGTAGCCATCACAGTGTGGGTCTCCCAGAGTGACCAGGTTACTCTCTGCCTAGCTGGTTTCTAATGGAGCAAGCGGAACAACTGAGTTGCCTGGATAGTCTTGAGCCTGATAGTTGGTTATCTCAGATAATAAACAGAGAATAAATTAATAATAATGTATGAAATGTTTTGTGCAGAGTAGTATTTTAGGTTCCATTTGCAGTTAATGTTTCATTTGTTAAGTAAAATATCATGAATGTACCTGCCACTCTGATGCATTATTTTACTCTCTAAAACTGAATTTTATTGCAAATGTTTTCTGTATATATTATGTAGTAAGTAATATTAAAGCTTCTACCTTATCCTGCCCAATTTTCCACCTTCTGATTTGTTATCTTCCCTCACTGTGCTGTCTATGAAGCTTTGATTATAAAGTCATTAGAGCAGATTTGCAGCCTAATGTTTGTGTAGCATGGGCTGGAGAAAGTGCTTAATAAATAGACAGAATTCTATTCTGATGGGATGCATGCCTTTCCTCTGATTTCTGCTTAGTACTTTTCATCATTTCTTAGCTAAATTGCACGTCAAAGTAATTGGAAATAAAAGTAAGGATATTAGTTCTGTCTGCAGTAGGGATACTGGAAGTTTAATTGGTGAACTAAGTATCAGTAAGCGTGATTTTTGCTGTAGAATTAATCAAAAGATTTTTTGAAAAACATTAAGAAAAAAGCAATGATACTCAAATATTGATTGTTTCTGTTAAAAGCATCTATTTGCTCATGTATATAGAAGTTCTTATGAATTACTGTGTTTTGGTGGTTTTTTTTGTGTGTGGCTTTTTTTTACAGTTTTCAAAATTGTTCTTGACAAATACAGAAGATCATTTGATTTTGAAGCTTTTTTTGTCACTTTATTACTTTCTAAAAAGAGTTTCCTTAATAAAATTGTCTTAGATTAATGGTTCTGTGGTCCTATTCCTGGACTGCTAAGTTCATGTCCATGGTTGTGCACACTGCTCATAAGTTAATGCAGTTATTTATACATAAAAGGCATTCATTTAGGAAAAAAAAAGTATAACAAAACAGATATTTCTGTAAGTTTTAGCATGTATTCTTTCTCAGGTGTAGTGAACATAGGAGGAGTCTCGGTTAATTAATAGGTAATGAACAGTGCTTGTCTTACAGCCTTCATTTGTAATAATAATTGGTTATATGAAGGTATACACTGAATGACGTGTAGTTTGCTATGTGATAGCATTTTCTATAATTAGTACTACTAAACATGAGAGAGACATTTCTGTAAAATGTAGACACTGCCAAATATAGTATAGCCAAGCAGAAGTGTAACTTATACCTAAGTTTCATATTAGTTTGCGGATATCAATTCCATAGAAAACTGATTTTGCTTCCAAAAGTCACTGTGAATACTCCAGAAATGTAGAAAATCCCTTAGTTTAAATGTACCATTCTCTTTTCCTCTTCCCCTCCTTTTATCTCTTTCATGGCTGTTCAATGGATAATGCTTGTATGCTCGTGATAATTCCGCTCTGGCCTTGCGCAGCCTACAACCACCTCCAAAAACACAACTGAGTAATGGAAAGACACAAAGTTTTAAATACACTGAACAGTGTCTGAAAATCCTGTTCAAATTGTTTCTCAAACTGCCTTTTCCCTTTATGTCTACTCAGGGCAACATGCGTAGAACTCAAATTCCATTTTTAACTGCTTTGAAACTTTTACGCAGAACATTAACACTCCCCCCACCCCAGCACTTACCTGCTTGCTGTGTATTTTCTTTATGAGTGTTGTATAGATTAAAACTGACTGTGAGGAGTGTAGTGGTGTTCTTTAGATGTGTATGTGAAATACAGAGTAGTAGATTTTAAGAAAATTCATGTGTAGGCAATTACCATCCTAACTCATTAGCTAACCATTAGTTACATATGTTGGTTCTATATCTACTGGAAGAATAGGGTTCCTATTAATTATTAAGTATGGAGCAGGATGTGTTGAAAGTGAAGCTAGGCTTACTGAGGGGCTGCTCTTGCCAGTAATTGATGAGCATGGGGCACGTTCCGTGCAGGAAACTGTTATCTGCTCTTCTTCAGTTATTCATGAAAGCTACTATTGTGGTATTGAAAAATTGAATATCAGAGATGCCTTAATTTCAGGTTTTTTACTTACAAAGTTGTATGTGTTAATGACTAACAGAGATGGTTATAATGTTGTACACTTATTTCTAAAGATTCTGAACTGACTTGGGCTTAGCTTATCTACAGAACTGACTTCAGTAGAAATTACAAACGAACTTTAAAAAGTCTGAATTCTTTCATTGTGAATTGAATGGATGCATGTGGGAACTAGGGAGGTGTTAAATGAGGAAGAAAAGGAAGAAATGTACAGTTCAAAAACCCATCCGTGTTCATGCGAAAGTGACTTTTTATGCCCCACTCCTCATTAAACAAAATGTATTCCACTCTCTAGTGATACTGTCCTTAACGGAGTACTAGTTCTGAATCCTTGTTCCAAGTGCTCAGTATGTGCAGAGCTCACTTGGAGGAAGAGGAGGTAACGTGGAGTTTGGATATTTGAAGGAGTTCAGTGTGTAGTGTGAGAAGGCTGGAGTGGGAAGAGAGTAGGACAGTGCAGGGGAACTGACAGAAGAGAGACAAGAAGTTGCAATCCTGATCATAATTTCCTCTTTTATGGAATTCCTCTTTGCGTTCTTCTCTGTATTCCTCTTTTCAATTGTGAAATATCTTAGAACACAAATATACTGTTGAAGTGATGATTGTGTATTTACTTGCAGCTCTTAGATGCAAAAGAAGATTATGTTTTGATACCAGTTTCTTTAACAGATCTGTGCTAAAAGAAATTAAAAGCAATGAGAGAAATTTGATGTAGCAAGAAAAGTATTTTCATTAAAATCATGTTATGGAATTTTGAAATATATTGTGTTTATATAAAAAACATTTTACGTGACAGTTTCTCTGTTAAGAGTTTTTCTTATAGTTAAAAAAAGTATGTAATGAAGGTGGATGGACTGCAGAGAACTATAATTCTCTAATTTTATACATTTGTGGAGTACTTACAGTAATTCTCTCAAACTAAAAAAAATAAATTAGTTTATTGTGATGTTTTGATAACTGAGAAAGCTAGCAGTCCTACAGACAGAAATGGCTAGAACTGCTAATGGTTGCTTTTTTATTTGTTTTCATTATTCATTATTATATTTTTAATTTAATGTTACTCTTATAAGCCACTAAACAATTTACTGACTGTATTCAGGAGAGCTTGCTGTCTGCTGGCATTGTCATGCATTGTCACGTGTGCAACAAGAAACGCTCATTTCATCAAGTAACTTTAAAGCTGTCTTGTCTTTCTTCAGGCCTAAGGATTGTCTTCGTTCTATTATGAAGAGAGTGAACCATAAGGATCCACATGTTGCAATGCAGGCTTTAACAGTAGGTTACTTTTAATGTAGTCCTTTTCTTTCCTAAAAAGCTATATTACATGAACTCTTCTCTGAGTTTTAATCTTTCTTTCTTTAGCTTCTAGGAGCATGTGTATCAAACTGTGGTAAAATCTTTCATTTAGAAGTCTGTTCAAGAGACTTTGCCAGTGAAGTAAGCAATGTGTTAAATAAGGTAATGTACTGCACTGATTTATGTGATTCATATAAATGCTAATCAGATTGATAGCTGGGGTAACCTGAGATTGGAATGGAATCTACTTCTGGAAGACTGGAAATTTTGGGAAGGGGGGATGCAAGGAGAAGGGGGGGATTTTGAGAGAAGGATCAAAGATGAGTGGGAAGACTGACTGTGAGAAAGAGCTTCCTGACTGCCACTTCATACTACAGTTACTTGTGTATTCTGTTCACGTGGGGAGTGAGATTAATTGGTAAATACCTGCATTCATTTTCACACTCAATAAAGACAATGGAATACTAAATACAGACATGCAGTGAAATATAGATGATAAAAGGCTTTTCTGTAACTTTGTATACTCTGTTTTGTGGCTAGTCCATACTGTTGAAGTGCTATTTTCAAAGGCCATCAAACACGGTGCTAAAAGCTGCTGTACTCTTTTCCCTTTCTAATAAAAGGTATCACTTACTAATATACTGTGTTTTAAAGTGTACATATAGTTCATGTTGAAAGTAGCATGAATTTATGTGAAATTAAGGAATTAAGAACAGATTCCTACATTATTTAATTATTTTCTGTTTTTCTGTAGGGTCATCCAAAAGTTTGTGAAAAGCTGAAAGCCCTTATGGTGGAATGGACTGATGAATTCAAGAACGACCCACAGCTTAGTTTAATATCTGCTATGATAAAAAATCTGAAGGAGCAAGGAGTTACTTTCCCAGCTATTGGTTCACAGGTATAATACATTCTGTGGTGGTCCTTAAAAGGAATCACAAATTCTTATTATCCTCAGTTCCGTATTTTAGTTTTTGTAGCTTTGAATTCTGTAATGGATTTGGCAAACAAAATGAAATCTTCCTTGTCTAAATAAAGCATTTATTTGAGGGCTGAAATGCTCTGGCTTCCTTTGATTTTTATACCACAGATCATAGGATCAAAGAGTGGCCTGGGTTGGAAAGTTCCATCTAGTTCCAACTCCCTGCCATGGACAGGGGTGTCCCCTACCAGCTCAGGCTGCCCAAGGCCGCATCCAACCTGAATTTGAACACCTCCAGGGATGGGGCATCCACAGCTCTGGGCAGCAGTGCCAGTGCCTCGCCATCCTCTGAGTAAATAATTTCCTCCTGAAATACAGACGAACGCAAATCAAAATAGTGAATGTAATGCATTGTGACAGTTTTTTGATGATTTTACTTTTACATCTTTAATTTTTGGCTAGGCTGCTGAACAGGCAAAAGCAAGTCCAGCCCTAGTTGCCAAAGATCCTGGTACAGTAGCTAACAAGAAAGAAGAAGAAGATTTGGCGAAAGGTGAGTGGATTTACTTGCTGACCCAAAGAATTTGAAGGTAAACATCTAATAAAGCAGGAACACTGTGGGAGCAGAATTTTGCTCTATAGTTGTAAAACATCTTTTCATTTTTCATCATATTTTTACTTGAGAGGTAGAAGTTGCTTATGATGCAGCAGGAATGGAATTATGTTAAACATTTTCATAGAGTTAAGTTTTCAAATCATTCTACGCATTTATATAGGGAATTTTCATCTAAATAACTCTTCTTTTGTAGCAATTGAACTGTCACTAAAAGAACAAAGGCAACAGCAAACAACACTTTCCAGTTTGTATCCAAGCACCTCAAGCCTTTTAACAAATCACAAACATGAGGGCCGAAAGGTTCGTGCAATCTATGATTTTGAGGCTGCTGAAGACAACGAATTAACCTTTAAAGCTGGAGAACTTATAACTATCCTTGATGACAGGTAACTTGTATAGAATGCCTATTAGAAGTGTATTAGACTGAAAATCAGTCAGGAATAACGGTGTATGCTATGTTAGAAGCATACATTGGAATACAATTGCAGTAAAATATATTTAGATGTTAAATATTTGATTTAGTTTTCTCCTAGATTTTTGACCCACAAATGTAATTGCATAAATATTATTGTGTGAAAATTTCTGCATATGTGCAAATTGTGTCTATGTACAAGTAGTATAAATGCCTTGTAGAGTGCAAGTCTTGGGAGAATTCCTTGTGAGTATAGATTTTTAATTTTTATTTTTTTAATCTTTTAGTGATCCAAATTGGTGGAAAGGTGAAACTCATCAGGGTATAGGATTGTTTCCATCTAATTTTGTTACAGCTGATCTTTCTGCTGAGCCAGAAATGAGTAAGTAACTTTATGCTTATGTATACATGTTAAGCCTTGCCTTGGCTCGTGGGATATAGTGGTAGTTGTACATGATCCGTGTTTCCTTTCCCTTATGATAGAGTTAAGTCACAAGTTCATGTCATACTCAGAGTAAAACTGAAAAGTCCTTACTGTGCTCTCACAGTTGTATCTTCATGTGCCAGTCCATGGCTACCCATGTGGGCATCTGTTGAAAAACAGGATGCTACCTACTGCTGACAAGTCATCAGCTTCCTTGAGACTCATTTAAAAGTTTATTGACAGCTAGAAAAATTTTGTAAAAATTAAAAACAAAACAAAAAAACAAAACCAAAAACCCAGCGATTTATTCCCACTTTATCTTTTTACCTGGTTGAAATGGTTAATATTTAATTAAGGAAAAACTGAAGGCCTCTGGCCAATTAGAAGTATTTGATTGGGAAGGAAATGTGACAGCTTTCAGTTCTATACTTTACTCTGGGGAAAAGAAGACTCTGATTTGTTGTAGATGATTTTCCCTGTTTTCTTTTAGGGTTAACTCGTTAGCCCTATTTCTTCCAATCTCTCTCTTAGTGTGTTTTCTTGATGACTTATTAATCAGTGTTATGTAGAGGGAGACTACAATAAAGGCATTTACTTTCTAAAATGTGCCTCTGTTGACCTTGTATGAATTGATTTTTTTTTTTTTGGTAAATACTTTATGGGCTAGTGTATGAAAATACTTTTGTCCTTCAAATGTCAAAATAATTTTTATATTTTTCACAGGTTCAAATGCAAAGTTCTGCAAATGTAACATGCTAGCTCTATAACATTGTCCTTGCTTTGTTTATTTTATAAGATCTACCTATTTATCTTACAGTGAAATCTGAGAAGAAAACAGTGCAGTTCAGTGATGAAGTTCAAGTAGAAACAATAGAACCTGAGCCTGAACCAGTTTATATTGATGAAGTAAGTGTGAAACAAATAATGATTTTTCAACTGCTGTTACACTTAAACATGTGATGTTTAACCCTTTCATCCTGAATCTCAAAAGCAATTTAAACTATCAAGAGAATGTAGCCAAAAAGAGTGGGAGGGAAAAGTTGATTATGTACAGTGCTATAGTATGTTAATGTGTCTTGAAGTTCTTAGGAATTTATGAAACTGAATTTGGAGACTCAGTTCAGGGCCCTGCTTCAGGACTGTGTAGCTGTTTACATGCATACTAGGTGCTTGGCATGGAGTGATGCATTTGTTCTAAAGCTGTGCTTGTAGTACTTCAAGATGCCTCAAATACACCTATTTTAAGTGCTCTCTTAGATTTATTTCCCAGTATAGCCACTACTGTCTTCTCCCACTCTGAGAGTTCTTTTTCCTTCTCTGAAAACTGTGAAATTTTTGTTATTCTAAATAATACTTACTAAGATTCACACGATTTCAGCTCAGTGATTCTGCAGAGTACCCAGGAACCCTCAGTCCAGGCTGTTTTTCCCAACCTTTCCCAACCTTTTTCTCTCTCCACGGGGGAGAGATCTGTTCAGAATTTTTCCCTTTTTCTCCCATGACCTTCTATTTCTTTCTCAACTGTTCTGTCATTGTTTTGTGAAGTGAAAATTTAGTTACTGCCTTCCTAACATCCTATTTATCTCCTGCCTCTTCTATCCCTTTCTCAAATACTTTTCCTCCTAAGAGATATCTTTAAGTTTGTAATCTGCAGAAATGGCTTATCTTGGGCCTTGAGGGTGCTGAGGTGCCTTCCAGCTTTGTCTTCTTTTATTCTATTTTGTTTTGTATTTAAACTTCTCATAGTTTAATTTTTTTAAGGAAACAGCTAATTTGGCTTCTTTCTACCTTTCCCAGAGTTCAGAGGAAGAAGCATGTTTTTAGTTTCCTTTTTGGTACTGCCTGTGTAATTGCCCTGTTAAAGGCTATTTATTTGATACGCTCAGCTAAGAAGTAATTCCTAATTATTTATAAGTAATGGTTGGTTAAGCACTACAGTTCACAGTGAGACATACTTTTCAAAGAGTTTATACATTTTAATTTTTCTCCTTAGTATTTATATAAATTGGTTGCATTTAAACTGCTTAATCAGCAATGTAAAATTCTGAATTAAACCATACAACCTCCCTGAATATCATCTTTAAAAAACCCTTTCATATATATATTAATAATGGCATTGCTTATGTGCTGATAGGCAGTGTGCACATACAAAATATGGGTTGTTTTTTTCTGGATTTAGTTGAAGTACCCATTTATTTAAAGTACTTACTGTTTTCTGTCAAAACGTTTGCACTAATCCCACTAGGTGGTAGTATTGCATATGTAATAAGTAGAAGAAAAAAATAGAAACTGCTCTGAAAATACGGTTTGGAAGGACTTTTAGAATTAGACGTACTGCACATTACACTTGTTACTAACAATCATTTTTAATCAGTTGACTCTTCCTTGTTCCAAACATCTTCTTTCCTGTAAAGTAGCATATGTGATTTGTGTTTTCTTAAAAGTAGCCTAGATGATTTCCAAATCCCAGCAAATGTTGTAAATAGCTGCTTCAGTTAATATTCTGAAAGTGCTAAGTCTTCCCTGTCCCCTCTACACTAATTACAAAACTTATGTTCTAGGATAAAATGGACCAGCTCCTGCAGATGTTACAAAGTGCAGATCCAACTGATGACCAGCCAGACCTCCCAGAATTACTTCATCTTGAGGGTAAGAGAATCTCAGTTTTGTTATTTTCGTCTTCAGGAAATACCCACATCAAAACAAATTGAAACTTGGCTGAAACTGCTCCATATGCACACCATGATCTTGCCTGAGGAAACTGCTTATGTCTTAGACTAGTCCTTTACACTCAAAATTATTCAGAATACCTCTCAAAGAGGCATTGCAGACTATTCTGCCTGGGTTGATAAATGCAACAAAAGCTTTAGAAGAGAAGTTTGGAGAAGTAAGTAAATAAACTTACCTGTTATGGAACAAAAGATTGGCTTAAATTTACAGTCCAGATAAGACCAGACTTTATTATGAAAATGGCAGATTTTGAATGAATCTAGATGCCTAGAGCATGACTGTGCACTTTGCATGTTGATTTTTCAGCTGAATAGAATAGGATACTCTCTTAGTTCTTATTAGCTGCTTAAGTTTACCAGCTGAGCCTGATGTGTGTGACATCTTTGTTCTGATCAGGAGATATTTTACATGCATTTTCAGTCTGAAGTGTAAAACAGCAGAAGTGATGCCTCCATCTGAAGCCAAAAGCGTCATTCCTGGTTTCATCAATTTCCTGAGGGAAATTCAACATCTTCTTACCAACCTGACTTGGCTATTGAACCAGAAAATTTTTTTGCTACTGGATGTTCAGGATTCTGATATTTTGTAATTCTTTTCTTTTTTTTTCAGAGTCTTAATTATTCACCAATTAAGACTGAATTATTGCTTATTAAACACATCTCCCAGTTAGTAAATAGTTCATTGCTTGGATAAGCAGGCAAGTTTTGCATTCTAAAGTAGAATTTGGCTGTAGTATCCCATTTCAGCTACCTTTCCTGTTTATTTTACATTTGACAAAATCAGTCTTTCTCTTAGCTAATTGTGCTTTGCACAATGTTGGGGGGCACACTTCTGTTTTAATGTTCTTCCATTCTACTTCTGGTAGGTTTTTCTTTGTGTTGGTTTTTACGTGTTACGTCTTAGTGGTTTGAAAAAACCTTACTTGACAGGATCTCCCTCACCCAGTTAGGATTCCAGTGAAAGAGCAGTGTGCTGTTAGTATCTTTGATGTGCAAGATATGAACCATTGCAATCGGTTTCTCACTTCATTGTTTTCATAGGTGATCTCTTTGTGGTACTGTTAATTGATTATAGCGCTGATCTTAATTTTTCTTTCCTTTTTTTTCTTTCTTTCCTTCTTTTTGATTATCACCTATGCATTTCTATCTGATAATTTTCTTGAAGCTATTTTCTTACTGGATGCATAGAAATCTTTATTACTCTGGTGATCTTTTAATGTTCTTCTTTTCTAGCAATGTGCCACCAGATGGGACCCCTCATAGATGAAAAGTTAAAAGATATAGACAGGTAAAGTACATATGTGTTTTGACTCAAATTAAGACTTATTCTTAGAAATATGATTGTTGCTTCTCAGTGATAATTCTAATCATTTCTGTGAATACTTGCAAAGAAGATAGGAGTATTTATTAGTAGCTGTGAGGAGGTCTGAAGGATTTCTTTTCCCTAGTCACATCATGTTTTATAGTATTCTGTCATTGGATGTTATGGCACTTAGATATCACTTCACAGGCAGTAGGAGGATATTGCTTTTCTTCCCTTCTGGAAGTTCTATATTGAAGTTATCTGAACTGTAGAATAAACTGTATTATGTATTTTCTAGGAAACACTCAGAACTTTCGGAGCTCAATGTTAAAGCAATGGAGGCTCTTTCTTTGTATAACAAGTTGATGAATGAAGACCCAATGTATTCCATGTATGCAAAGCTACAAAACCAACAGTATTATATGCAGTCATCGGGTGTTTCTGGCTCTCAGGTATGTACATAAGCTTTAATAGCTGTTGACATTATCAAGTGTATACTGCGCTGCATTTGATTTGCTCAAATTTCACTCAAGTATTTTATGTACAATATGCTTATGTACATTACTGGAATAAATATATACTGAAAATTGATTGATTTTGAAACTGCAGGTTCTAAATAAAGTATGGTGAGGTGTGTTGGTTGCAAATAGTTATATATTTTCTCTTTTTGCCCTGCTGCTGCTGCCTCCTCCATCCCAGGAGTTGGAAAACTGTGTATAATCTGCACTGCATTAATAATAAAATCATCTTGCTCCCTTAGAAATATTCCCAATGGACAAGAAGTTCTTTCTCTTTGCACATTATGAGACTAGAATATTGTGTGTTTTCAGCTGCAAGCTTTATGAGATTCCTTTTGCCAGTTTTAACAATTCTAGTTCTTTTCTGCTCAATTAATTTTGGTCAAGGAAAAAGTCATGCATAAAAATAAACAGCTGAAAAATTAAAGTTGACTAGGCCTTTACATAGTTGGCCAAAGAAAGTACAGAACCAAGGGAGTGCCTTTCCTGCTTCAGGATATGCCCATTCTACCCTAAAACCAATCTTTTCTTTAGTGTGCTTTTAGTTTCATAATCTAATGCACGTCTGCTGTATTTCCAGTTTGTAGGAGTACTTAACATTTCAAGCTCTTTTTTCAATAATGTACTTTCTTTTTGAATGAGTAAAAAAAAAAACTTTAAGCCAACTTATTAATTCTCATGCAGTACTATATAAACATGGAAGCAGATTTATTTATTGTTGCTTCCTACAAATATGTTCCAACTCTCAGTGTTTTTTTTAAAGATTTGTTTTTCTTGTGTCATTAAGAAAGTCATTGTCTACTATCCATGTGCTACAAGCAATCACATCACAATTCTGTTAAATAATGTTAATGTTTTATTAATAAGCGTATTTCTGGGGATTCTTAAAAGGAAAAAATGGATTTTGGAGCCAGAATAAAGCTCTGAAAAGTTAGAAGTCTCCTGCCTTTGCTGCATAAACTCTCTATGAATGTCATCTGAGATTCGTGGATCTTAAGATAAAAGGGCTGTGTATCATTGACTTATGGGAACTCAATTATGCCTGAGATCTCATAGTTTCTTCTAGTAATTTGTGTTAAGCCAGATAATTCAGGACTGAACAAAAGTGTAGGTTTTAGAAATGTGGTCATTATTTAGAATTTAGCTGAAACATCTTCTGTCTACTCTAACTAGTTATAAAACCGTTCCATATTTTCAATTGAAAATAAGATCTTAAGACCTCATTTTGCCCTCAGACAATTTCACAATAGTGCTTTCAACAGTTACTTGCAAGAAATTGCAGGTTGGCTGAGGATAGGAAAAAAATACACTATTGACTGTCCATTTTAATGGCTCTAACTTTGTGGAAGTTCTCTGGGCATCAGAAACTATTCTTCTTTGGACTGCTGTTTCTTACACAACATACTCAGTATTGTCATTCAGTGGCAGTAGTTCTAGTTAGCGTGAGTGATAGTCATTGAAATAAAATGTGGAATACAAGCTGTCTAGTAAACTGTCTGACCTTTTTGGTACTGGAGCGTGAGGGTAGCAATGTAAATAGTGTCCTTTGCAACTCCACTATTTTTTCATACTGCATCACATAATTGAAGACGAACAGTTGGCTTTTATTAAAGTATCTGTAGTAAAAGGTTCGAGAGACTGTGTTCAGTCAGATTTTAACTACCAAAATTTTGCTTTATTTTATTCTTACTGTTCCTTTATTTAACTTTCTAGGTTTATCCAGGGCAACCTCAAGGTAACGCGTATTTGGTGGCAGGGAGTGCACAGATGGGCCATATTCAAGGCTACAGTCTTCCTCCTGAACAACTCTCTTCTCTCAGCCAAGGCACAGTTACTCCATCTGCCAGCTCAGTACTACCTGGTCAGCCTGCACAGACGTCTTACGCAAAGTAATTTTAAGTATTTTCCTACTTAAGCTAAATCAGTTTAAATATAAAAGACCACAGATGATATTTAAAGGAGAAAACTTGTCTTTTAGAGGTGTAGTTTTAATCACAACTGAAGTCTACTTCAATTAGTAGCAATTAGTTGCAGTGGTGCTTTTTGTCGGTGGTGTGTATTTTGTCAAAATTTCTGACAAATTTCAAATGTTTCTATGTGTGGGTATGTGTATATAGGTATAGATATGTAGGTATGTATCTATGTTTGTGTATGTGTGTGTATATAGACATACGTATAAAGATTATATGTATATGGATGTTTAATGATAAATCATCTGTTGCTTTGTCTTGTGTCATTTCTGAAAAGGTAAATATCACATCATACTTGCTTCAAATATTACGGAAAGGATTCTGCTCATTTTGAGAATGAAGTGCCTGGGCTTAGAATACTTAATAAAACTTATACAGCTTCCTCATTTAAGGAAGTGGCTATTGAAGTAAGATGCAGTGAGTAAGCTAAGATGTTTATATTGTGAAAAAAAAATTAAATTAATCTTAGGAAAATTTTTTTTGGACTCGTTGTATAAGGTAGTTTTATCTTATAAAGCTGGGAGAGACATCCATCTTGAGTTATTAAATTATTTGTTGGCTTCTGGTTCCCAAGAGTTTGCCTTATTTGGGGTGGTGAGACACCCCAAACAGACTGATAAAGCAAGCTTCTGCATGCTTCAGCTGACTTGCTTTGCTATCTAAAACAGACTGTTCTAGTCACAAAAAAAAACCAACGACAGCAACAACAAACAAAACCAAACAGTAAATGGATGGAGTTCTGTATTGCATATTGCACATTTAAAATAAAATATAGTTTCAGTCTACCTTCAAATCTAGTGTGTTTGGTGTGTTTAAGTCTGAGGAGTGCGTTTTAATTGGTATATTCATTGTCTTCAACTTTAAATATGCAAAGTGTCCAGACTTAGGAGGTAGCTTTTCTCTATGTGTGTTTATATAGCGCAGTTAAAGAAGCAATAAAAGTTATTAACATAACTTTCTGTTTGTAAAATGTTTTTGAACTCACTTTTAAGTTTTCATTTTGTTTTATTTTTCAGTGCAATGGTTGGCTCTGTTGCTGGAAATACTTACTCTAATCAGGCTTCAGTGTATAGTCCACCACCTGCTACTGTTGATGTTGCTGCTTATCAGAATGCTGGAACTAATATGTCCCAGGTGCCAAACTATAATTTAGCATCTACAGCTCTGCCACAGACAGCAGGCAGTCAACAAGCACCTCCACAGCAACCACAGCCTCCACCTCCTCAACAGCCACAGCATAGCTATTCACAGAAGGCTCTGCTATAGGATCCAGGACTTCAGATTCCTAATCTTCTTTAACCTCTGCTAAAGGCAGTTGACAATGCTTTGAGTTTCTTCCTTTAATCTCTTAAACTTTGTTTATCTTCAGCTTAATAAGAATCTATCTTGGTGAACAAGTTCAATTTGCACTGACTTTTTAGGATTTTTTTTTTTAATTTTGCAGAGGAATGAATATATCTAGGACACTTAATTCCTTTTAAAACGGCTAAAAATTGGTACAAGGTTATTTATGTCTGGTAAAATTGGCTAGTCTGTGAAAACTCAGCACTTGCAAACTGTTGTGGCATATATGTTATGTACATATAGTGTGTGATTGCAGTAGTGGCCATTACGTATAGCTATGGTGATCATGTGAATATATTTAACACAATGTTAAAAAATAATTTACATCACTATTTTATTTTAATCATGAACTGACAACCATGTTTCATAGTTTTATCTAGTTTTATGACAGATGTGACGTCTTTTTCCAATACAGGGCAAGTGGTAATTCTGCATATCATGGTTACACTTACAGACTAAGGTCTATACATGAATTTCCAAACTTATCCGAGTCTAGGTTTCATTACTTCCTGAATTGAACACAAGTGTGTCATGACTATTAGATGGCTTTATCTACCAAAGCAAACTAGTTAGCTAGTAAATGATCTGGGGGATGATAACAACAAATTATGATTCTGCTTCACATACAATTAATAACTTAAAACTACTATTCAGAGGCTGCTAAGTATATTACGGGACCACGCAACAGATCAGGATCTTGCATTTTATCATGGGAAGCACGTAATTTATTTTTTCCAAGTTGGTTTTTTACAATGAGAATGAGAACTGTATTCTATGTGTGTTGGTAGAGAGTACACCAAAGACAGAGAAATTGAGTTGGAAGAGAAATGATGGAGTTTTAAACTGGAACGCGCAACATGAATAACACAACTTCATTCAAGTCTTCTTAATTAGAGAATTAATGGAGAATTATGGACATTTAAATCACTTTGATGAACAACCTTCAGGGCTTTGTTTTATCTCTTGTGGCCTTGCTTAGTGATTTGTTCTATTTACTGTTTTTACACAAACACTTCTGCCTTAAACATCTGTTCATTTTTCAATTTCCAGTTGTTCTACCGGTTAAGTTTATTAGTCCTTCTACAGTAGGAATAGTTTTATAAGGCCTCATAATTTTGTTGACTTTCACGTTAGTTTGAATTTTCTTCTGCAGCAGCATGCATTAGCCTATTTTGAACCCTTGCATTTCTCACAAACATAACGCGGTGGCTTTTCGAGGCATAATACTTTCTTTTTGCAGCCAAGGTGCTGCAAAAGGATTCTGGAAATGGAAAGCAGAATTTTGTTTTGCCTGATCAGACTTTCTTGTACAAGAACTGGTGTTACTTTGCATTTGTATTTGATCTTCTAATGCATTCTGGTTTCCTCTTACCTTTTCTGATGACTCTCATTCCAGTTAGAGCAATACTAGGTGGCTTCAGCATCAAAGCTGTGTTTTCAGTCTTGTTAATGTGTATGCCAGAAATTGTTTGCTTTTGTGTATTGTATTTTAGTGTAATGCTTCTGGAATTAAATGTTGCAACTGTACATTATAATGTGAATTAACCTCGGTAATCCCTTATGCTCCTGCTCTATCTGCTACCTAACAAATCTTTGTTTCACTTTTTTAACAGAGCTGGTGTTCTGCCTCTTAATCCTTTTGGATGGCTGATTTGCCTAACTTTGTAGCCAGGGTGGTTTTAAAACATACCCCTAGCTGATGTGTTCCAGTTGGTGATGTTCTAGCCAGGACAGCTTTTATTTATACTAAAATTTTCTTGTTTTCTTTTGTTTTCTCTTTCTCCAGAATTCTTAAGCACCCTTACACACTGTTTGTGCATGGTGTTATCACAAGAGTCTGTGGAATTTGGAAGGTAACACTAACAAACAAACAAACAAAAAAAAAAAAAAAAAAAAGAAAAGAAATTCCAAGGATTTGTGTAATAGATCATTTTTAATAAATTGAAGAGGTGGTTTTCTGTAGAAAGGACATGTAGTATCACTTAGATAGTGTTCTCTGTATGCTCTAGGTATCTTATTGAAAAGCAGAGAAGCAGTATATAGAAGTGTATAAATCCTACACAGAAGTGTAAATAACCTCCTACGCAGTACTGCTTATGCCCTGACTCAAGGAGGAGCTTCAAGCATCGAAATAGCCCAGCTGACTTTAACAGTTCATATTCTTAGTCTTTCACGCATCAGTTGACTGAAAAAAAAAAAACGTTTTCCTTGACCACAGTTGGTGCCGATTTTAGGTTCAGAGTCTTAGCATCCTAATTTTTTTTTTTCCTTTCAGATGCAGTTTTCAGACCAAGCTGATTTTGGAACTGTATTGCTTCATGTTGTTTTATCTCACTAACCAGGAATGATTACTTTGCCTTCTCACTTGGTTGTGTCCCTTGATCTGGTGCTCTTCAGTCACGCTTCCTCCTACTTTGCTATGTGCTGTCGCTGCACTAATTCCTTCACTTATCCTCTAACTGGTATTTAGCAATTATATTTCAGTTCAGCTTTCGGTCAGTTTAGTATCATCTGCCTGAAGATGTCATTGCTGGTTTTATCTGCTGTGAATTATTCAGTTTCCTTTTTTATGCATTGTTTTGACCAAGTTCATGTATATTCTGTCTTACTGTGGTATTGAACACTGAATATGGATGAGAGAGGGAAGGAACATGTACATCTACTGTATGGAAAAGCTTCTTAGCAAAGAACTTAAGTGTCAAGAAGTTGATCTGTGTGAAAGTGAAGAATCCCTGGAAATTACATGTCATTCATGTTCCAACAGAAGACCTAATTTTTGAACGTCTCGCTTCTTTACATGTAAATTGACAATGAGAGGCTGAAGTCTTTTCACCATATCATGTATAACCCTTTGTTATTTAATTCTTTTATAAAGGAATACAGAAATGTTAATTAATGACAGAAGGGGTATTGTAGTGGCTTGGTTTTCATGAACTGGAGCAAAATCTGGAAAGTGCCTTCTGTGCATTTCTCAGCTATAAACAAAATTTGTTTACCCATGTGTATCATCTCAATTTATGTGGGCATAACAGAGATGTAAAGACTTACTGTAAAGCGTCCCAGGAAGAATACTGAGGTCAGCATGTTAACATGTGACTTGCTACACTGATGTTGTGGCAGAATATTCAAGAGTGTGCAGTCGAAGCAACGGCTGCCACATATTTACCCACCTCTGTTTAGGAACTGTTACCCGTGTAGATGCGTGTTTAATGTCACAAGGCAGAATACCCACACAGCAGTAAAACAACCATAAAAAAGAACAAAATAGAGGTTCTGCGTGCTTCTCAGCAGATGTGGAACAGCATGTGGCCCTTCTTCAGTGACTCTTCAGAAGTGTTGAAGGGGACCTAAAATGAATTTGAGTAACCAGAACTTCATATAATTTTGTCAGATTGCAAATGCTTAGATAAAAGGAGATAAATCCTCTTTTAATAGCATGTACATATTTTGCTGATCAAATCTAGGCTGCTTTTATAGTTCTCTGATTTCATCTAGATGACAGGAATGTCAGATTTACACTGGAGAACTGCTTAATACCTCATTCTCCAATTATTTTTCTTAGTATTTTCTCTAATATCGCTTACCTTTATTTTTTTCACTCTCATTTCAAAGATTTCTGTGCAGTCTTCACTTGCGAGGGTCTTACTTTATTCCTTGTCCGCTGGGTTTCACAGACTGAGTGGAGAAGAATGTCTCCAATTACCGTGGCTACAATGGCACTTTGAATTACGTATCTGCAGTTTCCTTTGGAGAAGATGCACGCATCAGTTTTGAATGATAAGGGAGCATAATTTTTCCATTTAAAAATCAAGAGTTTTTCAAAAAAAGCAAAAATCTAGAAAAATGTCCATTGTTAGACGGCAGGCGGAATCATTTCTTACTCTTCTATTCCATTTTAGTCAAGCCGACCAACTTCACACTACAGGTACTGCTTTTTCATTTTCAGCTGCAATGAAGAGTATTGACTTTGATGTGTATACTATCCAACATCATAGCAAAACCTTGGAAGGCCCTGAAATTTGACCTTTTTGCTTCAATATGTAAAAACACTATGTAAGCCTTTCGAAGCCTTGTTTCTGGAGTTGGGATATTTGTATTTAAAAACATTCCATTTGCTACTATGTATAACTGCAGATCGATTTTCATGCTGCTACCTTAGCGAAAGGGTAGGAGTTTTTGTTCTTCTCACCTGCATGTGCTTCTGGAAATCCAAATAATTTCTGTCTTTGTCATGAAAAAGAAAAGAAGCCTGCTGAAGTCTGTTCTGGTTGTAATAAAGTGTACACAGTAGCAAAGTGCATTTTTGGTTTGGTTTGTTTTGATGCTCCCTTTGATGTTGGCATATGTATATATTTAGATATACGGCACTGTTGTACAAGAATTGTTTTAGTAAATAACACTATTTGTAAAAACTGTTAATTGTTTTTGGTATGAATGCAAAACATTAAAGTTGGAGTATTTAGTTCATTATGTTGCAAACTCAATTCATAAATTTCAGAGAAGAACGATAAGAGAAAGGACTTGGGGGTGCAGCGGGGAAGGTGCGTTCCAAATATTGGGAAGTCAAACGTTCTGATTTCTTGGGGAGTCAGGTGTGGGTTTTCTGTTGTGTTTTGCTGCTGCTGCTGTATGGCACTTGTGCCTAGATTGTGGCATTTTTACTTTTCAAGTTCTTCATCTGTGATTAACTTATTTCAGTTACACTCCAAGTCATACATGGTGCTTCTTACTTCAGTCGTGCTGCGTACCCTCTTTTTTATGAGAAATACAGCATGAATATTTTAGTGTTGGTAGCAAACAAATGGAATCAGCTGTATCTGTGTAGTGCAATATACATATCTGTGTACTGATCAGTAAGTAAATACTACTGCAGCCTGACAGTTTACAGTTGAGGTGGAAATGCTAAGTCAGTGATTGAGCACCTGGTAGGAAGGCAGGGCCAAGCCAGGGTTGCTCAGGTGCATGCAGTGCACCTGAGTGACCGGAAGGGGTGCAGCCAGGATCCACTCCTTCCCAGACCTCGTTTAAGGGTTGGCAGTGGAGGTAAGGGTGTGTTGCTGGAGATTCCTGCCTACCTGAGGCCTTCCAAGGGTAAGCAGATTTTTTCCTTTGTTTCTGTGTTCATGGCTGTTGTGTTTGGGTTTATCCTCACTTGTTGCAGCCTGGGACTTTGCTAC